>NC_080733.1:15832455-15854955 GCF_019097595.1 Hemibagrus wyckioides
GAAAGAGGAAAAATAAATTAAAAAGCTGATTTAAAAAGAGTAAATAATGGAGACAGCAAGAAAGTAAGAAAAAAGAAAGGAAGGCTGAATGAGAAAAAAAAGGTAAACAGTGTCCAAACTAATAGCCCCACCCACTTGTTTTCTATTGGCTCACAAAAGACTGAGGCTGATGAGTTCATGGGTGGAAGTTCACTAAGATATCGGCGACACAGAAGCGCTAGCATAAGCAAACACTAGACTTCCTGCCTTCTCTGGACTGCCTCTCTGTGGGGTGAACGTTACTGGGGTTTGTTCTGACTGCTGACTTCAGTTCTGCTGCTGGGGTCAGTGACTCTCGTGTCCTGCTCAGAGACTGTGACAGAGCGGATGTTGTGGTTCTGACCTGAGACACAGTGATGCCGCACTTCTTGGCCAGCTCCTCCTTGGCTTCCTCGCTGGGGTAGGGGTTGGACAGGTGCGAGTAAAAATACTCATTCAGCACCTCTGTGGCCTGCTTGTTGAAGTTGCGTCTCTTGCGTCTGTGGACAGGAAAAAAAACCAGACACACACAATGAACTACAAATAAACAACAGACTGAACATTATCAGATGTTACATCACCAAAAAAGATGGAGGCATTTCGAGCGCGTGTGTGCATTTTCATGTACTTTATAAACTGATAACAGCTTCGACAGCCATTATCATTAACCGCAAATGTTCACCACTTTAATAGAGGTGCAGATCTGTGGTACATGTATATACACACAGCTCTGGAAAAAAAATGAGACCACTGCCCAATCTCCAGATGTGAACCCTATTGAAAACCTCTGGAATGTCATCAAGAGGAAGATGGATGGTCACAAACCATCAAGCAAAGCTGAGCTGTTTGCAAAAAGAGTGGTATAAAGTTCCCCAACAGCAATATGAAAAACTGGTGGAGATCATGGAGCCAAAACGCATGCAAATCAGGGTTATTCCACCAAATACTGATTTCTTAATGTTATTTAGACAAAGCATTAACACAATTTGTTTACAAATGATTTGCATTTTGCTTTATTTGAGTTATTAAAGCTCTGCAAATACTGCATGGTCTTGGGTTATTCTGACGTGTTGTCATTTCCTTTAAATATACACTCTAAATAACAATAGTTATATTTGGAATTTAGGAAATTTTATAGAAATATTGTCAGCAGTTCACAAAAAAATCAGTGTAGAGAAGCATATATATACAGAAGCAGTGTATATATAACAGACTCAGAGCTGTTTATACCTCACCGTGGGAACCGAAGCAGTGTGTATGTGTGTGTATGTGTGTGTATATGTGTATATATGTGTATGTGTATGTATGTGTGTGTGTGTATGTGTATATATATATATATATATATATATATATATATATATATATATATATATATATATATATATATACATATACATATATATATATATATATACACATACATACACACACACACACATGCATACATATACACACACACAGGGGTTGGACAATGAAACTGAAACGCCTGGTTTTAGACCACAATAATTCATTAGTATGGTGTAGGGCCTCCTTTGCAGCCAATACAGCATCAATTCGTCTTGGGAATGACAGATACAAGTCCTGCACAGTGGCCAGAGGGATTTTGAGCCATTCTTCTTGCAGAATAGTGGTCAGGTCACTACGTGATGCTGGTGAAGGAAAACGTTTCCTGACTCGCTCCTCCAAAACACCCCAAAGTGGCTCAATAATATTTAGATCTGGTGACTGTGCAGGCCATGGGAGATGTTCAACTTCACTTTCATGTTCATCAAACCACTCTGTCACCAGTCTTGCTGGGTGTATTGGTGCATTATCATCCTGATACACAGCACCACCTTCAGGATACAATGTTTGAACCATTGGGTGCACATGGTCCTCCAGAATGGTTCGGTAGTCCTTGGCAGTGACGCGCCCATCTAGCACAAGTATTGGGCCTAGGGAATGCCATGATATTGCAGCCCAAACCATCACTGATCCACCCCCATGCTTCACTCTGGGCATGCAACAATCTGGGTGGTACGCTTCTTTGGGGCTTCTCCACACCGTAACTCTCCCGGATGTGGGAAAGACAGTGAAGGTGGACTCATCAGAGAACAATACATGTTTCACATTGTCCACAGCCCAAGATTTTCGCTGCTGGCACCATTGAAACCGACGTTTGGCATTGGCACGAGTGACCAAAGGTTTGGGTATAGCAGCCCGGCCATGTACATTGACCCTGTGGAGCTCCCGACGGACAGTTTTGGTGGAAACAGGAGAGTTGAGGTGCACATTTAATTTTGCAGTGAGTTGGGCAGCTGTGGTTTTAAGTTTTTTGGATACAATCCGGGTTAGCACCCAGACATCCCTTTCAGACAGCTTCCTCTTGTGTCCACAGTATATATATATATATATATATATATATATATATATATATATACACACACACACATACATACATATATACATACATACATACACACACACACAGCTTCGGTTCCCACTGTGAGGTATAAACAGCTCTGAGACTAGTCATGGACTCCACAAGACCTCTGCTGTGGAATCCTGCACCAAGACGTTTTAGCTAAATCCTTCACTTCCTCTAGATTGTGAGGTGGAGCCTCTATGGATCGGACTTGTTTGTCCAGCACATCCAACAGATGCTTGATTGGATTGGGATCTGCCAAGTCAACACCTTAAACTGGACATTGCTGTATTTGTCACATATACATTACAGCACAGTGAAACTCTTTCTTCGCTTATCCCATCCCATCCATGCAGGATCAGCCATGATGCAGCACCCCTGGAGCAAGATGGGTTAAGGGCCTTGCTCAAGGGCCCAAAGGTGGCAGCTTGGAGGTACTGGGGCTTGAACCCTGATGATCTGGTCAACGATCCGGAGCCTCAACTACTTGAGCTACCACCGTTAGGCAATACTGCTATCATGAAGAGGTGTAGATTGAAGATGCTGAAGATTTTGATCTGCAGCATCGTTTAGGTAGGTGCTTTGAGTCAAAGTGACATCCAGATGGACACAGGACACAACATTTCCCAGCAGAACTTTATCCTGAGCATCACACTTCCTCAATCAGCTCGCCTTCTTCCCACGGTGCATCCTGGTGCCAGTTCTTCCTAAGATCAGTGATTCGTTCATATCCGGCTGTCCACATGATGTGATTGATCAGACCAGATCGCCTTCTTCCACTGCTCCACGGTCCAGTTCTGATGCCCATTATAGGAGATTTTGATGGTGTACAGGATACAGCATGGTCACTATGACCACTCTGCAGCTCCACACAGCAAACTGTGATGCTCTATGTGTCCTGAATCTTTTCTATCATCACTTTTTTAGCAAACCGTTGCCACAGTAGCTCTTCTGTGGATTCAGACCAGACAGCACAATGTAGGGTTAGCCGCATGACCCGCTCAATGGTTCACCAGTTAACCTCAACACACTATGAAAACCACACGACCTGCTGTTTCAGAGAAGCTCTGACCAGTTGTCTAGCAATCAAAACTTCTCCCTTCAACTTAAAGTCACTCAGATCTTTACACTTGCCCGTTTTTCCTTCTTCAAACACTTCGAGAACTGACCGTTCACTAAATACATCCCACCCCCATGTTTCGTTAAAGCACGGCGTGCTGACTTTTTTCTAGCACTTTCCATACCTTTAAAGAGACTCTGAATGTTAAAATCTGGAGCAGTTTACATCATAAAAATCAGGTCACTGATGATCATGGTAACATGAAAAAAAAAAAAAAGTCAGAAAGCGTGGAAATATTTACTCTTAGTTAATCTTTTCCATTCAGTCAAATCTGAAACAAAACAGGCTAAAGGGTTCACAGGAAACCTTAGATCTCTGATCAGGGTTGCTGTGCGCTAGACGCTAGCCCCATGACATTATCGTTCATGTGACCCACATAGCAACGGTAACCGTGCGGTGACTTAGATTAGTGTTCGTCGAGAGCAATGTCTGGTGTCTGATCTCTGGATCAAAGTGAAAATATGCGGCACTCAAAGCAAATCTGCCTTTCTTGTAGGAGGTTACATTGTCAACACACACACACACACACACACACACACACACACACACACCCACCTGGCGTCGAGGAAGCGTGAGCGGAGGATCATGACTGCCTCGCAGGTGCTCTGCTTGAGCTGCATCTGGATGGAGCTGAACTTGCGGTGAATGATGGCCACCATGCGCTCGATCTCTTTGGGTGAGATGGGCCGTGTGCGTGACTGCTCTCTCAGCAGGTTCATCACGTGGTTGGTGAATTCACTGCAGGCCTGGAAAACACACACACACACAGCAACTGGGTTAGTACAGAGTACACAGCTGCACAGATCTAACCACACACAGCTGTACCACAAGCCTGTGATTCTAATTACATACACAATGGCCTGCAGTCACAAATTACGATTCATAACTTTACTTTTCTCCATCGTGGGCGTCACCGTGTTATACGTAAGAAGCGACAGAATTCACGCTAAATTCATTTTCACACCTCGGCGCTGATGAATCGGATCAGTCAGAGGGTGTCGAGTCGCTTCCTCTGAATGTCTATATCAACGCGCTCATTCTGATACATTAATACGTTACTATGGTAACAAACAAGAGACGTATACAGTGGACACTGGATAATTCATGCCATGTCCACACTGATACGTTTTTGTTTAAAAACTCATTTTTCTATCCGTTTTAGCCTTCGTCCAGACGGTGTTTTTAGTCAATGAAAACGTATCGCAGTGTGGACCTTGTACGTTTTCCTCGTGCGCAGTACAGGGACATACACGTTTTCACACGTTTCAGTGCGGATGACCAACTTTTGGGACACGATTCAAAGCAATAATATGGACATGGAGCGATTTTAGACAAAAACATTGTTTTCAAATGTATCCGGATTAGTGTAGATGTAGCCTTAATGCAATTTTGGTTTTAATATTTTTATAGAATTTACCAATATGTAAACACATAGCATTTAACAAACCCCCAGCCCTTATCCCCAAACCCTAGAGCTCATACTGTCTATTAATTCGAATAAGAATTACAGGTGATGTTAAAATAAATAATAATAAAATTAAGTACAAAATAAAATAAATTAAATTAAATTAAACAAAAAATAAAATAAAATAAAAGGGGGGGGGGGACAAAAACAAGGCAAACAAACAAAAAAACAATTAATAATAGGGCATTATATAAAATGGTCAACGCCTTAATGCATATAGCATGAAGCACTACAGGACATGATGATATACACTATATTGCCAAAAGTATTCGCTCACCTGCCTTGACTCGCATATGAACTTAAGTGACATCCCATTCCTAATCCATAGGGTTCAATATGACGTCGGTCCACCCTTTGCAGCTATAACAGCTTCAACTCTTCTGGGAAGGCTGTCCACAAGGTTTAGGAGTGTGTTTATGGGAATTTTTGACCATTCTTCCAGAAGCGCATTTGTGAGGTCACACACTGATGTTGGACGAGAAGGCCTGGCTCTCAGTCTCCGCTCTAATTCATCCCAAAGGTGTTCTATCGGGTTGAGGTCAGGACTCTGTGCAGGCCAGTCAAGTTCATCCACACCAGACTCTGTCATCCATGTCTTTATGGACCTTGCTTTGGTCACTGGTGCACAGTCATGTTGGAAGAGGAAGGGGCCAGCTCCGAACTGTTCCCACAAAGTTGGGAGCATGGAATTGTCCAAAATGTCTTGGTATGCTGAAGCATTCAGAGTTCCTTTCACTGGAACTAAGGGGCCAAGCCCAGCTCCTGAAAAACAACCCCACACCATAATCCCCCCTCCACCAAACTTTACACTTGGCACAATGCAGTCAGACAAGTACCGTTCTCCTGGCAACCGCCAAACCCAGACTCGTCCATCAGATTGCCAGATGGAGAAGCGCGATTCGTCACTCCAGAGAACGCGTCTCCACTGCTCTAGAGTCCAGTGGCGGCGTGCTTTACACCACTGCATCCGACGCTTTGCATTGCACTTGGTGATGTATGGCTTGGATGCAGCTGCTCGGCCACGGAAACCCATTCCATGAAGCTCTCTGCGCACTGTTCTTGAGCTAATCTGAAGGCCACATGAAGTTTGGAGGTCTGTAGCGATTGACTCTGCAGAAAGTTGGCGACCTCTTCGCACTATGCGCCTCAGCATCCGCTGACCCCGCTCCGTCAGTTTACGTGGCCTACCACTTCGTGGCTGAGTTGCTGTCGTTCCCAAACACTTCCACGTTCTTATAATACAGCTGACAGTTGACTGTGGAATATTTAGGAGCGAGGAAATTTCACGACTGGATTTGTTGCACAGGTGGCATCCTATCACAGTTCCACGCTGGAATTCACTGAGCTCCTGAGAGCGACCCATTCTTTCACAAATGTTTGTAAAAACAGTCTGCATGCCTAGGTGCTTGATTTTATACACCTGTGGCCATGGAAGTGATTGGAACACCTGATTCTGATTATTTGGATGGGTGAGCGAATACTTTTGGCAATATAGTGTACATAAGTAACAGCAGCTTTATTATCAGTAACATTCCCCCAAGTGTTTTATTCCTTAAACACACACAACTTCATACACTTCACTTTGATGCACATGTTTTTAAAAATCTTCTACACTCTTGTAAAGTCTCGACTTTTTCTCTATTATCTTGTACTAAATCCTCTCGAACAGCGCTGTAGGCTGATCATATTCTTGGATCTGTTGAAGATGTCGCTCTGGATAAAAGCTCCGGCACTGAATACAAGCGTAACCTAATTCGTATTTACTCGAATTTCAGACAAATCACTGGGAGATTAGTTTAACGCTCCAGCTGAGCAAAACAAGCTTCTTCACTCCCACCTGTTCGTATTTCTCCAGCTCGGAGTGGTAGATCTGGCGGATCTGAGCGAGTTTGGCTCTGTAGTCCGAGTGCTCCACGCTGCCGTCGTTCGGCGATCCTCCGGCGGCCGCCGCCGCTGCCGCCGCGGCAGAACCTCCGCCTTTCTCGGGACCGGAAACTCCTTCGGCCAGCAGCATGTTATCCAGGCGCATGATCTGGGGGTCTGGGGGATCCTCCTCCTGCACACCACGGATGCTCAACACTGCGGGATGAGAGGAGAGGACACGGCTGCGGTCAGACCACACGTCAAAGATGTATATTTATAACAGGATACTGTTCGGCAGGTCAGCAATTAAATCACACACACTGTGCAAAATATTTGAGAATGCCGGCTCATATTAAAATTCACACGGTCTATACATGGTTATATTTTTTCTGCAAACTCTGTGAGCTCTTCTGCTCTTGTCCAGCAGAGGGCAGCATCGCCCGCCTCAGGGCCTGCGGGTCTGTGTGAGGCGAGCATGAGGCATGGCTGCAGTAATACGAGAGCGTGCGCCATCAGCCGCAGCAATCCGGCAGTGTATTAACCCGAGACCTGTCACATCTCTCACACGGCTCTCACACACACGGCTCTCACACACACACACACAGCAGGGGCTCATATCACACAGTACAGAGCTACGCTGTGCATCACAAGACAGGAGGAAAGAAAAACCAGTTGAAGGACAACATTCCTGCATTCTGTGTCTCTGTGTGTGTGTGTGTGTGTGTGTGTGTGTGTCTTGTTTCTAAAGCGACACAAACTTCAAAGAGTTCATTCTTTTACACACACGCATCACTCCTGAGTGTGTGTGTGTATCTCTGTGTGTGTGTTACTAATGAGGATCTGCTGACTGCTTCCTTCCAAACACGAATCAAACATTCCCTTTGTGTTCGCCTGAGAAACTTAACTGATACCACATTTTTAGATGAGTCTTAACCTCCCCCTACACACACACACACACACACTTTCTAACTTTTCCTCTCCTTAAACAATCTCCTTCCTTTAAACTTTTCCCCCCTCCCTCCATCCCTCCCTCTCTGGTTTCTTTCTTGTTCCCTCTTGCCTCTCCTGGGTGCCTCCATTCAGGTCTACCCCCGTATCCCCCTTTCTCTCCCTCTCTCTCTCTTTCTCTCTCCCTCTCCTACATTCCTTCTCTCTCCATCACTCCCCCTCTCACGGTTCAGGAATGCGCCGTACCCAGCCGACTGAACTAATGACCTTCATTCGCCCATCCCTCCCTCCCTCCCTCCCTCTTTCTCCCGCCTTCTCTCCTTGCACCTCTTTTTTTTCCCCTGGCTTTCTATCTCAGCCTGTAAAACTCCAATAAACAGAGAAGTGAAACTTTTTTGGGATGGAAGAACAGGGGACTACACTAAATCACATTAAGAGCGTGTGCACATTTGCTTGGAGCCTGAGTACAAGAGTTTTCTTTCTTTCTTTTTTTTTTTAAAGCTATACTGCAAGAAGATGGGAGATTTAAAATGTTGTTTTTTGGGAGGGTGGTGGGGGCAAATAAACAAAAACAAACAAACCAACCCTGTCAGGTATAAAATACTAACGACTGAAAGAAAAGGAGGCACCATTTTATCAAGAGACTCGCACACTCGCCCTTCCTCCACAGGCCTCTTTAACCCTCCCCCCTCTGTCTCACCACACACACGGACACAGAGAGAGAGAGAGAGAGAGAGAGAGAGAGAGAGAGAGAAGAAAAAGAGCAAGCAAGAGACTGTGTGAAAAATAGAGATACAGAGAAAAAGAGAAAAGGTGCAAGAGAGAGAAAGGGAGAGAGAAAGAGAATATGAGAGAGCATGAGAGTGAAAGAGATATAGAGAAAAAGGGAGAGAGAGAAAGAGAGGGAAAGAGAGAGGAAGAGAGAGAGAGAGGAAAAGAGAGAGAGAGAGAGAGAGAGAGAAGGGGGGGAGAGAGAGCACACACAATCGACCCTCCAGGTGGATCGTGAAATCTTCCTACACCACGCATTTACCCCACTTACCCCAATTAAGCTGTTGATTGCTAATCATCCCCCCAAACAGCCCCTTTCACATTGACTGAGGTTAACAGAGCTGACGATTAACCCGTCCTCCTGTCATTCACACTCGGTCACCTCACCAAAGCCCCCGAAAAAAAACCTGGTAATTAGCGAGTAATTAAAAGGCAAACGGTCAAAGACAAATGGAAGAATGCGTGTCTCCTTCTCGCCGGGTTTCCCCTCCGTCCCCGTCTGCAGCGCCGCGCAGCGCCTCTCTGCGTTCTTTAAGAGGATTAATAAAGCCAGACGCTAAATCTTTCAATTAGCGCGGCTCGTTAATACGCGCACGCCCACGTGTTAATGAGATAATGCACGTTTTTAATGCGCTACATCTGTCCGAGCTCGGCTTAATATCCTTCCGTTACGTAGAAAATAAACAAACGGATAAATCACACGGGCGATTTCGAGACGCTCGGGGTGGAGACGCGGGATATGAAATATTCAGTGTGAGCAGCTGCGTGACGTATAATAATAATAATAATAATAATAATAATAATAATAATAATAATAATAATAAGTGAGTGGTTGAGGTGCTGCTCAGGTGCTTGCTCAGGTGATGAGTTAAGAGCAGACGGAGAAGGTTTGGTGTTCTTGGCTGCTAGCTGTGTATTAATGGTGCCATTTCGAGTGCATTACAGGAGCCGCAGTCCATCACGGCTGCGCCTCGGAGCTCGGGGCTCGGCTCTCAGACGAGGCTTTTTTCCCCCCTCTGTACGCCGTAGCGCACCCTTCTCTCTCTCTCTTTTTCTCTCTGCGTGCGAGTGTGCGTGTCGGTGCGCTTACCCCCCACCACCCTGCCACCCCCCGGTGCCCCCCCCCTTACTCGCCCCCCCGGTCTCTCCCTCTGTTCTCCATTTCAGTCGAGTTCTCCATGTGAGCTGCAATCCCTCATGCTGTCAGCCCTCCCCTCCTCCTTCCCTCGCTCTCTCTGTAGACAGACAGGATTAGCATTTTAATTGCATCAGCTCTCTTGGGGATTCGCAGCCTTTCACTGGGGGAGAGAGAGAGGGAGAGAGAAAGAGTGGGGGGGTGACGGAAAAGGGAGAAAAGAGGAGAACCAAGGAGAAAATAAAAAGCAAGAGGAGTCATGAGAGGTGATATAAAAACATCAGGAAAACGATGAAACGCAGCGAGAAGGAGCGCATAAAGCACAAACGGAGAGAGAGAAAGAGAGAGACGGAGACTAAAAGGGTGGTTTGGAAGAAAAGACAGGGGGTGGGGGGGTGGGGGGGACTGGGTAGGGTGGTGGAAAAAAAAAACAGAAGAGGAAGATCACGGTTCATGGTGGGCTGAGAGAGCGAGAGTACGAGAACGATTACGAAACTGCCAATAAATCTCCAAGAGGAAGGCGAGAGAGAGAGAGAGAGAGAGAGAGAGAGAGAGAGAGAGAGAGAGAAAGAGGGAGGGAGGGAGTCTCCGAGAGATGAGAACACGCCGGAACGTTACGTTACAAACACGGACGCAACCCGGGCGCCAGAAACACGCAGCAGTACATCAGGGAATACAAAAAAAAAAAATCTAAATCCCACCCTCTCGTGATGATGTCATATTTCACCCGTAACTGGTTTTTAATGACTGAATTTATAACGAGCGTCTCGGTGACGGGATTTGACTCGGCTTTTCATCTGGTGGCGAGAATTACAAAATAAATTCCTGCTAGTCTCAGATAAACTAATAGATGTTCACTGTATCACGCTGTCGTTACACACCGAACATCAGGACTAGGGCTGGGTCATGTGACCAAAAATAAATAAATTCAAAATATCTGAAGGAATTTCTATAATTCACAATGATGGATTAATTATTAGGGGGAAAAAAACAAGCAAAATATAGAATTTAAAAAAAAGTCCAAAATTTCCAGAAAAATGAGACTGAGTATTTCAAGATTATAAAATAATAAAAATATATACAATAGCATCATATAAGAGGAGATGATGAAAGACTTTAAAGTCCAAAGGAAATATTCGAATCCAAAACAAAAAATTAAAATAAATAAATAAAAATAATTTAAAAAACACTAACATTTCTACAAATAAAATTTAAAAAATATATTTTTTTAAATAATTAAAGATACATTTCTCATCTCATGTCTGATTTTTTAAAAATAATTAAATAAACTAAACAAACAGTATTTGCTCGTTTTATTTATTTATTTTTTTGTTTTATTATTCCACCAATAAGAAAAAAAAAATCCAAATTATTCTATGAATTTTAAGCCAATAGAACTTGCTCAATAAGGCTTCTTCTAGTCTTAAAGGGCACTCAGAACCGTCAGCTTCATCATAAACACTTGGAAGGTTTTCCTAAATATTAAACTACATTATTTACATTAAAAAACATGCTGATTCATTTCAAATAAAAAAAACTAAAAGAGGAAAAAAAAAAAATCTTACACCGCTTTCACGTAGGCACGAGGCGAGAAACGATGAAGGAGGGAAATGATATGAAACGTTAAATACTCAGAGGAAAGTGTCGGGATGATTAATAATAATTAATAACCGTAATTAGATTAAAGCAGGTCTCATTTGTGTAACGAGATACGAGAGAAAGAGCCGTCATGACAAACCCAGATGCAAATCAGTGAATAAATGCTGAACTGAGGGTGAGTGATTGGAGATATGATTGAGCCTCAGTTAAATATAGGGACAGAAATTTGCATACATTCATTTAAATATAATGCGACTAAGTTTAAATCAAATCATTCACAAAGCTTTATTAAGATGAGGAGATGAAGTTTAGAAGGAAATGCTTGTGCCGACTTGATCAAGCCAATACTTGATGACTGACTTTATAAACTGAGAAAATAACCACAATTGTCCTCAATCGGGCTTGAAATTCTTTACATTTTCTCAGTCTGCCCTTATTTGTTTATTAAGGAGCATGTAGCACTTTCTAACACTAAAGTTCTATTTACTTTCTCAGAAAAATCAAATCACTGAAACTGGAGACTCGCTCCATCAATGTTGAATAATCTCCTTTTAGGAGAGAAAGATTGATTTTGTCAGTAAAATAGAAATGTGTTGTTTTTTATTTACTATTAAGCCCTAGATGGCGTAGCTCGATCCCCTCGCGAGTCCCGGTTTACGAGTTGTTAATGGAAAGGTGTTTAAGGAGGAGAGCTTTAACTCCACAGTTGCTGATGAAGTCTTTTAATGGGGATTTTGGAGGGTTGGGATGCTCCTGTAATCCTCATTTCCTGTCTAGAACTGAGATAAGATAAAGGACATCGGCATTGTTCTTCTCTTATATCCATTGTCCCGACTTCCTAAGATCCTTACTGCTGGTCCTCATGGTTACTAAACAGATTATTTATTTATTTATTTATTTTTATTTTTTTTAAACAGTAAGGAGCCAGAATTATCTACTGAACTCCAGACGATGAATAAAATAAAAACAATTACAAACAAAAAGTAAACCTAATAAAGCGATATGAAAGCGTATTTGTATTCCTGAAGCCTCAGCTGTGGATCAGTGGTTAATGTTGTGTCCTAGAAACCCAAGAGTTTGGAGTTGAAATCCCTCAGAGACGCTGTAGGGGTTTCGAGCGACACCCTTCACCCCTTCAGCCCCCGGGGCTCCATACCAGTCCTGACCCCGCGCTCCGACCCCGTGCTCCGACCCTGGATCCTTTCCAACTAGGGACATGTGAAGAAAGCATTTCATTGTACTGTACAAGTGTGTGTGTGTGTTTTATAATGATGACCGTAAAGCAGATTTTGTTATATCACCACATTATGTAAGTTTTTTTGGCTGTGTGAGAAATTCTCCTTCTCACCAAATCTCCCTGAAGATCCTTTGTTTTTAAAACTAGATATTTATCCAGACCCAGAGAATATTTTTCTGCAGGAAGCTCTTCGTAAATGTGCATTCATTCCTCTAAATGTGAATTTAGCTTTATAACTAGCATACTAGATGAGCTGGGGTTTGACCTAGATTAATGGACATTGTCTCAGAGTAGCTTCACAATAGTAGAGAAACATAGAAATATGAAGTTTAAAATGAAGCTATTTATTTGTAATTGTTCACTATCTTTCCGGATAATGCTAGCTAGCTTGAACTAAGCCGGATTTATTTCCAATATTTAGCTGAACTGAGAGGAATTTTCTAGTTTTGTAGAAAATATTGTGGATAAATCACGGTCACAAATGCTGCTTTAGTTTATAGTGCTAATACTTTAAGTCTAATACTTAGGGGTGTGTATACTTATGCAACTAGTTAAGTTATTTTAGTTTCTTTTGTCCGTAACATTAATGTTTTTCACTTTAAATGTGGAAAAACTTCTGACATTTTTCTCACAATTTCTCTGTTTTTTTGTTTTTGTTTAGGTAAAAAAAACCTGCTATTTTAACAGCCATTTAATATCCATTTTATCTATAAATGGTCATTCTTTCTCTGCTAAAACTAGCCATCACACATGAGCTAATCTGACAGGATTTCAGTCAAAATTCATCCATAAATGTTTCCTTATCTTTGCTGCTCATTTTTAGCTTGAAAACACGTGCTAGCTATCCAGAGTCTTGAGGGAATTCAGTTCTCTGCTAATGCTAGCAAGAAAACATGAGCTAACCTGAGAGGATTTTTTCAGAGAATTCAGTTCTAAATGTTCATTATCTTCCCTGCTAATGCTAGCAACAAAGCATGAGCTGACCTTTTTGAGGGAATTTACTTCTAAATGTTCAGTATCTTCCCTGTAATGCTAATGCTGGCTAGAAAACATAAGCTGACCTGACAGGATTTTTGACAGAATTCAGTTCTAAATGTTCATCATCTTCCCTGCTAATGCTAGCTAGAAAGCATGAGCTGACCTGAGAAGATTCTTTGAGAGAATTCACTTATGAATGTTCATTATCTTCCCTGCTAATGCTAGCAACAAAGCATGAGCTGACCTTTTTGAGGGAATTTACTTCTAAATGTTCAGGATCTTCCCTGTAATGCTAATGCTAACCTGACTGAGTAAAAACAGCTCAATAAATGTCTAATCTTTCTCTGCTATTGGCAGCAAGTAAACATGAGCTAATCTGACAGGATGTCTGATAATCATCCATAAATGTTTATCATCCTCCTCCCTGCTAGTGCTAGCCAGCAAAGGTGAGCTAACCTGACCGGATTTCTCCGCTAGTGTTAGCTCGCAAAACAACCTGAGTTCATAATCTTTATCTGATTACACTAGCTAGCCAAAGGGAGCTAACTTGACAGAATGTCTTGAGGGAATTTATTCCTAAATATTCATTAGCTTATTTGCTGACACTAGCTAATGTGAATGTAAAAATCTATCTATAAATGTTCATTATCCTTCTCTCTAACTGATACTAACTAGCTAGCTAAATGATCCAAGGCATGATTTCTGAGAGATTTAAGCTAATAATAGTTTTCTGTGAGAATTTATTACTTAATGTCTAGATATAATCCACATGAGAGATTCCTGTGAGCTTAGCATGTTTGCTAGCTAGCGTTTGTAGAAATTTGTTGAAAGGACATGTAGTAATTAATTTTCTTCACAGATTATGCATAATAAAGCACAAGAATGTTTTCAAACCTTCAACCTGATGGGATTTCTCCCGTAAAAATTCTTCCCTATTAGAGAAGAGGGAAGCTAGTTTGTGCTAGTTAGCGAATCTGAGGTAATCTAACGAGACTTTTTGAGACTTAGCTTCCTGGAAGGTGAAACTCTGTAGAGCGCTAACAGCTAATTATTAGTAGATGACTAATGGCTGATATAATGGAGAGTTAAGGAAAGGGAGGGAAAAAATGGACTGTGACAATAGAGGGAGTGGGAGCAGGAGTATTAGCGTACTTAAAATAGTGCAGTGTTTGTGTTGTGATGGTGATCCTCTGTGGTCGGTGTCGTGAGGAATGATAATTGAGCAGTAAGACTCTATAGGAAACAGATGTTAATGATTTGACCTACAGAACCTAATGGAAAAAAGTGTTGAGGCATTCTTGAGAGGTGATTCACTCTGTGTGTGTGTGTGTGTGTGTGTGTGTGTGTGTGTGTGTGTGTGTGTGTGTGTGAAGTAAACAGGATGTGGGCATTGAGACACGCACACACACACATGCACCCCAACTGTATTTCAGAACTAATTTTTTTTTTTTTTTTTCCTGTGTCCTCAGGTGCCTTTGTGATCTGCTGGACCCCCGGGCTGGTCATCCTGCTGCTGGACGGTTTACAGTGCACAAGCTGCCAGGTGCTGAAATACGAAAAGTACTGCCTGGTCCTGGCCGAGTGCAACTCCCTGGTGAACCCCATCATCTACTCGTGTCGCGACGAGGACATGAGGAACACATTTAAGCGCATCCTGTGCTTCCTGTGTAGGCGGGACCAGGAGCAGGAGGTTGAGCCCAGTAACATCTACTCGGACACTTTGAAAACGGACGGGCTGCTGACAGAGAAATACTCGGACAACGGCAACCACAACCACAGAGAGCGCATATCATTCTGAAAGCTGGCCTTCTCTTAGTCAGAAAGACCGTATCATGCCGATCACGTCCCCTGAACAATACGAGGGCTAGTAAATGTAGCAGATGGTCAGATTTGTACGTGTCGGCGTCTGAGCATCTAATGCCACGGTTCTCAACCACAGGTCTGGTGTTGAGTCAGGAATAAAATCCTCCCTGGTTATTTTTCTAGAACAGAACATCCTGCAGTGTTTTGTTCCTCTTCCACCACAGCAATCTGATAATGTAGTATTAACACAGCGTACGTTATAACAGCCATAAAACCCTCATGTCTGATCTCCTCACGTGTCAACATATCAAACGCCACCTCCGTCCTGTCATCGATAACGAATCGACCAATCGGATTTGAGAATTGAACAGCGCTGTGTCGTGTTAAAATATAATTTATTAGTAGCTGTAAAGGAAATTATGCCACTTCTAATCACTTTTATATTTTTTTTTTGTAAAAAGATATATATAATATAGATAGATGGATAGTGTGTGTGTGTGTGTATATATATGTATATATATATACACACACACACACATCTCTATCTCCATCCTTTTTTTTTTTTGGTCATCTCAGGATAAGATGCTCCTCCCTTTGAATTTAAATAAATAAAAAAAAAGTCAAGACTTTGGCATGTGTAATGTTAAAACTTTTGTAAGTCCATACGGAGTTGGACTCTTCTATACTACGATCGCAGTAATCTCTCTTGCCCCGGTCTCGTCGTGGGCGGAGTCATCGATGTGGTCACCGTAGTAACCAATACACAAGCGGTCTGATAATCACAAGATATCGCACTTTCTGTAATGTAGCATTGATGGACTCCATGGTGGTGGTAATAATAATAAATAGCTGATTAAATTCATTGAAAAATTACTTTTTTTTTGGTGAACTGGATAAAAATCAGGTTTAAAAACAAAAACCTTCCAGCACATGCTGTTTATTGTACATATCAAATATTGGGATTATTTTATTTTATTTTTTAAATAATAATTTTTGCCACACACAAACAGTTCTTGTCATTTACACCCCCTGGACATGTGGATGTTTTCTAAAACACTGTTGAATCTTTGTATTTTGTCTGTAATTACTGATGGGAACTCATGGTATCACCACTGTGGTTTAAATATAATTTTTTAAAAACCTGTTAAATGTTTTCTTTTTCCTTCATGTTCCCACTTGAAAGAGATGGGCCGACGATGAAGCGAATGAATCACACACCCGAGCTCAAAAGCACACTAGATTATTTTATTAGTTTTCGATTTTCTAATAAGGAACACTACAATTCTCATATTTCCTTTGTTTTGTGTTTTTTTTTCTTTTTCTCTTACTAGAACAGTTCTAAAGTTGAGGTATAAAAGGAGTTCATAGCAGACTAACAAGTCTGAAAATGGCAGGGTTTTATATACAAGAGAAATGGAGAGAACAGAACAGAGGTAAGGGAGAGGTAGAGAAAAGGAGGAGTGATGAATACAGAAGAGGAAAAGACGGGAGGGAGGGAAGGAGAGAGGGAAGGAAGGATACGCTACAGTTCTAGAGGGGGGAAGAAAATAATATGTAACAAAACCACAAAATCTGTGCGTTTGTTTTCGGTGCAGTGAAATCGAACCTCGTCACATGATCTTGTGTGTGTGTGTGTGTGTGTGTGTACGGAAACGAGGGTTTGAGTGTATGGTCAGGGCTCTCACTTTCTGGTGTGGATTAAACTCATGATGAGGCTTCGTTAAATCAGGATCTAACACGCGCTAACATGCAAACCGTCTCGCTACATCCAGCTTCCTGTTTAGTTTTTAATCCCTAAATGGTTATTGGATAAAATCTGACCTATGTGAGCAGTGAGAAAGGCCCAGGTGTAAACAGGATGTGAGACTCGTGTCTGTCTCAGGTGAGACGCTCAAAGCAATTCCAGCAATATGGCGTAATTCCAGGATGTCGGGCCGTCTTGGCGTGTGTGTGTGTTTGTACATGGCGAACGTGTCTGTTCATGCCACAGCTGCAGCGAGGGTTTAAAGACGTCGTAAGCGACAAGCAGCTTTCAGGAATGGAAACGTCGCACGCCGGCAGCTGGGGAAAAGACGACGGCGACTACTATTTTTCACGGACAGCAAAGAGCCCGGAGCTGCTGGGAAAGCTGGATCTCCCGGAGAGCGAAGCAACACGCTCGTAAACCTGCGACCGAACCCGAGCCGGAACCTTTCGTGGTCGAGGAGCTTCTAGAAAGACGCGGAGACACGCTTCAAGGTTTCACCGCACGAACTCAATACAACAGATGTGTTTTTTCTTTTTTTATAAACAAAACAAAAACAACCCCAAAAACAAACTCAACAACATTACAAATACAAAATACAAACACTCCAGCTCATGAGTGGAGTAACGTCAGGAGAGGAGGAGAAGAAGGAGGAGGAGGAGGAGGAGGAGGGGAAAAAACAAAACAAAAATTAAAATCAAAATAAGGTGTACATTTTATCAAAAGAGAAATACACTTAAACATTCCACAATCTGTACAATGACATCCGGTGATGACGAGTACAAAAAGGAGGAAGGAAGGAAAAAAAAAAGGATTATTATTAATAATAATAATAATAAAAAAAAAATATTTTGGTGTAGTAATAGCATTAGTTAGAAGAAAAGCCAGCCAGCTGAAATGGATTAACATTAATCTATACAGATGTGGGTAAAAACGTCATTTTTCATCGAGTCGTCTCTCTCTCTCTCTGTGTGTGTGTGTGTGTGTGTGTACGTACATAAACAAAAACCCATCTTACATTTCAGGGGTCAAGTTCATAGTGTAACAATTTCCATTCGTATATATCATGGTCAGTATTAAAAGCTTAAAAACAAAACGAAAAAAAAAAAACACGAGAGAAAGAGCAAGAGAGATGGACATTAAAAAGAAAAAAAAAAGAGTAACAGAAGACGTCCACACTTTATTTGCGCACTTCCTGTGTGTTCAGGAGACTGGAGTTTAATGCGACGGTCCTCGGCGTGTGCTGCAGTCCGGCGACTTTACAACCACCACACGCATTTTTGGTTCGACTTCAAAGAAAAACAAGAAGAAAAAACAAAAAAAGGAGAAGAGCCCTTGTTCCTCGGCCAGGTTTTTAAAGGATGCGTTTTTGTTTGTTTTTAATAAATGGGACAATGCGGCATGCTAGTATCACAGTATGGATGCTTTCCGTCGCATACAGAGAAAGATTTAAAAAAAGAAAAAATTTAACAAGACCAAAAAAATTAAATTATACAAAAAGTGTTGAATTGAAACCCACTTCCTCTCTCTCTCTGTGTGTGTGTTTATTTTTTTATTTTATCTTTTAAACATCCGCCACATTTCAATTCAAACTTGTTTTTTGCCCTCCATTTTATCCTCTTTTTTTTTTTTTTTTTTTTGGTTTGGAAGTAGTAGCCAGTCGGGTCGAAGCAGCCTCTGAAGCTCGGGTTCGAGTCGAAGGCTGATGTGTGAAAGCTTGTGGCGTCCCGAGGAACGACTCGCTCCGCCGAGTCCGTGGTGCGAGATGAGACGTGTGGTTTATTTCTCTCTCTTTTTATTTGGTCTGTGGTTCCGTTACATTCTCTCAGTTTTGCAGTGTTTACTTGCTTGTTGGAGGAAGAAAAAAAAAAAAAAAAAAAAATACAACTGAGCTACACAAGGACTCGCAGGAATTCTCAAGTCTTCAAGGATCAACATGCAAAGGATGGAAGACTTGTTTTCTCATTGTTTTAAAAAGAAGAAGAAAAAGAAAAAAAAAAGTTGAGTGGCTCAAAGCTGAAGCCACGAGCTCTTCTCTTCTCACAGGCTGGAAAGCTCTAGCTGTCCTACTCGACTCTACACTGTGAGGGAAAAGGAGCTAGTAAAAGCTGCTAAGCTATTAAAACAGAGATAAAAGAACTAAGAGAGAAAAAAATAGGCCGGTGAGAAATCTGGCCAGCGGGTGCGTGATTAAACGTCTGTCCACTTCGCCCGGTACTGACCTGCCCTCCACCTTCTCCTCCGGGATTTAAAAAAATAAAAATAAAAGTCACCACACTGAACTGTTGTGCTTAGCTGTTTTCATATAGATTTATATAGATTTTTTGGAAACGCAGGAAGACGGCTACCGAGTAGAAGCGTGTGAGACGACGAGTGCTCTCCTTAGGGACCAATGACCTTAGTGGCGTAGGCAGCTGTTGGAGCGCACGGCGCGGGAAAGCGGTCACAGACAGGGAGCTGAGGAGAACCTGCGTGGTGTTGACCTGCGGCAGTCTGAGGAGCTTCTCTGACGGACGGACAGCGCTTTGGTTCAAAGCAGGCAGGTCGGAGGATCCTGTGGTCTTCAATGTAGCTGGCTTAGTAAATGTGCGTGCGTGTGGACACACACACACACACACACACACACACACACACACAGCACTCCAGCAACAGAGCAGAATGCTCTGACGTGTGACCTTTCTTTTTCCTTTTCCTGTGTTTCCTTCCTGAGCGAAGGCTCCTAGACGACTGTCCAATGAAGTCCAAACTTGAAAGTGTGTGAGGGAGTGTGTGAGGGAGTGTGTGAGGGAGTGTGTGTGTGTGTCTGTGTGTGGGGGCTCGGGGTGGATGGGGGGCTCGGTACCGTCGTTCTAGCTGAGAGCTTGCAAAACAAAGTTGAGTCCGAGGAGGAAGTGGAGTTGGACTGGTGGAAGCGCTGAAGTGTGTATGAGTGTGTGTGTGTGTGTTACTGTGTCTCTCTCAGTTGCAGGGTTGTGATTGGACGCTGCTGGGATGTCCGGGTGGAGGAGTGATGGGGTTTTCCTCCCAGCTGCTGTTGGCCTGCAGAGAAGACAAACACAATGACTTCAACACAAAGAGAACAGAGGGTGCCAATACTTTCAAACAAAGTGAAGCTAGGGGAAAGTTTTGTTAGGGGGCATTTGAAATGATGGGAAATGCAAGAATGCAGATATTCTCTACATTAATCACGATGTCTGTAGTGAAGAGTGTGAGTTTAAGGTCTGAGGTCTGAGGTCTTTTCTAACTTAAATAGAAAAACAGTTGTGAGTAAATCTGGAAACGTCTGAGTCAGAGAGAGAGAGTGTGTGTGTGTGTTTGTTTATTACTCACGTCTAGGCAGTGTGGGGTGTAAAGGGCACTTCCTGACCGCTCCTCATAGCCGGCCGTCAGGTGTGTAGCAGGGCGCTGGGTATCCACCTGTTAAACACACACACACAGTATGAAATGACTTGAACACACCCACACACGTCTAAGCCGCTCAACACAATAACACTTCCTCTGCACTTTATCCTGCTTTTATAATCACTGTGCTAGCTGTCAGCTTCTGAGAACCTAAAAATAGAGTGCACTCTTAACAGGTGTGGACCTTTCACACAAAGAGACGAGACGAGATGACACGAGAGGAGAGGGGGGAGGAGAGGAGACGAAGAGAAGAGAATAAGGACAAAAAGAAGAGAAAAGAGAAGAGAAAGATAAAAAGAGAAGGGACGAGACGAGAAACAAAAAGAAGAGAAGAGACAAAACGAGAAGAGGTAAGAAGAGAATAAAGATAAAAAGAGAAGAGACGAGAAGAGATGCAAAGAGAAAAGAAAAGAAGAGAATAAAGATGATAAGAGAAGAGATGAGATCACGAGAAGAGATGAGAAGGGAATAAAGATGAAAAGAAAAGGACATGAGAAGACAAGAAAGAAGAAGAGAAAAGAGAAGAGAAGAAAAAGATAAAAAGAAGAGACGAGACAAGATGAAAAGAAAACAGATGAGACGAGACAAAGAAATGAGAAAAGAGAAGAGACGTGAACAGAAGAGACAAGACAGAGACGAGAAGAGTAGAGGCATGAATAGAGGTGGAGAGATGAGAACAGCGGAGACAAGATGGTGTCCAGGCTGAAGGCGTGTGGTGTTTAATGACTCTGTGACTCACAAGTTCCTTGTAAACAATTCAGTGGAGAGGAGATTTAAAGGAAGTGCTACGTCACAATGTCAGCAATGGAGCGGTGCAGAGAGGGAGAGCTACGCTAACGACATAAAGCGCTTATATTCATTAATAAATTAATTAACATGCCTGTATTTTGTAAAGCTTAATATATAGCACAAGAAAACATGGCATTACACCCCAGAAGGGGCAAATCTCATTATGGTGATGAGACACACCGGCTAGTCTTACGTTTAAAACCGGTTACATTCAGGAGGCGAACCGAACATCTCCAAGCTACAAGACTCTTTAACCCTCAGCTAACTCTGATGTATCCTGTAGAAGAAGAAGACTGAGGCTAAATCTTTACAATGAAAAATCGCGTTTGGGAGGGGCGGGCCATGCTCACTCTCCTGTCAATCACAGGGATGCTAGCCAATCGTACATGTCTATGAGCTGATGCATGTGGAAGAGTGTGTTATAGTGTGTGCGTGTTGGGGGCAGATCTAGATCACTGGCTGTTGACCAAAATATTAGGAAAATAATAACATCAGCCAAATAAGCAAAACATACATACATAAACAGGGGTTGGACAATGAAACGGAAACGCCTGGTTTTAGACCACAATAATTCATTAGTATGGTGTAGGGCCTCCTTTGCGGCCAATACAGCATCAGTTAGTCTTTGGGAATGACAGATACAAGTCCTGCACAGTGGCCAGAGGGATTTTGAGCCATTCTTCTTGCAGAATAGTGGTCAGGTCACTACGTGATGCTGGTGAAGGAAAACGTTTCCTGACTCGCTCCTCCAAAACACCCCAAAGTGGCTCAATAATATTTAGATCTGGTGACTGTGCAGGCCATGGGAGATGTTCAACTTCACTTTCATGTTCATCAAACCACTCTGTCACCAGTCTTGCTGGGTGTATTGGTGCATTATCATCCTGATACACAGCACCGCCTTCAGGATACAATGTTTGAACCATTGGGTGCACATGGTCCTCCAGAATGGTTCGGTAGACCTTGGCAGTGACGCCCATCTAGCAGAAGTATTGGGCCTAGGGAATGCCATGATATTGCAGCCCAAACCATCACTGATCCACCCCCATGCTTCACTCTGGGCATGCAACAGTCTGGGTGGTACGCTTCTTTGGGGCTTCTCCACACCGTAACTCTCCCGGATGTGGGAAAGACAGTGAAGGTGGACTCATCAGAGAACAATACATGTTTCACATTGTCCACAGCCCAAGATTTTCGCTGCTGGCACCATTGAAATCGACGTTT
>NC_080733.1:15859955-15949955 GCF_019097595.1 Hemibagrus wyckioides
TACCGCGCTCCTTCTGATATCGTTACTATGGTAACGGCTCATACACTGGCACCAGGATGGTGAACAGCTTTAGATAAGCAAAGTAATGAAACTCATAATAAAACAACTTCAATAAATTATCGTTTAACAAAGGGGGAAAAGTGGGGACTTTTTTTAGGAGACATTTCTGTGATATTTATGCAAGGAGTCTCCAGTTTCAGTGCTTTATAACACCATGACAGTCTTCAGAGAGAGAATAACTAAAAGAAAGAAAAAGAAAGAAATGTAAAATATAAAGAGAAGAAAAAATAAAATAAAATAAATAAATAATAATCAACAAGTTGATTTAAAGTAAGTAAATAACTGAGAAAGAAAGAAACTAAGTAAATAAAAAAAAAAAAAAAATAATAATAATGTTATATAAAAAACAAAAACAAAAAAAATAAAATAATAATAATAAAAAACTTATATTAAATAGAAAGAAAGAAAGAAAGAAAGAAAGAAAGAAAGAAAGAAAGAAAGAAAGAAAGAAAGAAAGAAAGAAAGAAAGAAAGAAAGAAAGAAAGAAAGAGGAAAAATAAATTAAAAAGCTGATTTAAAAAGAGTAAATAATGGAGACAGCAAGAAAGTAAGAAAAAAGAAAGGAAGGCTGAATGAGAGAAAAAAATGATACAGTGTCCAAACTAATAGCCCCACCCACTTGTTTTCTATTGGCTCACAAAAGACTGAGGCTGATGAGTTCATGGGTGGAAGTTCACTAAGATATCGGCGACACAGAAGCGCTAGCATAAGCAAACACTAGACTTCCTGCCTTCTCTGGACTGCCTCTCTGTGGGGTGAACGTTACTGGGGTTTGTTCTGACTGCTGACTTCAGTTCTGCTGCTGGGGTCAGTGACTCTCGTGTCCTGCTCAGAGACTGTGACAGAGCGGATGTTGTGGTTCTGACCTGAGACACAGTGATGCCGCACTTCTTGGCCAGCTCCTCCTTGGCTTCCTCGCTGGGGTAGGGGTTGGACAGGTGCGAGTAAAAATACTCATTCAGCACCTCTGTGGCCTGCTTGTTGAAGTTGCGTCTCTTGCGTCTGTGGACAGGAAAAAAAAACCAGACACACACAATGAACTACAAATAAACAACAGACTGAACATTATCAGATGTTACATCACCAAAAAGATGGAGGCATTTCGAGCGCGTGTGTGCATTTTCATGTACTTTATAAACTGATAACAGCTTCGACAGCCATTATCATTAACCGCAAATGTTCACCACTTTAATAGAGGTGCAGATCTGTGGTACATGTATATACACACAGCTCTGGAAAAAAAATGAGACCACTGCCCAATCTCCAGATGTGAACCCTATTGAAAACCTCTGGAATGTCATCAAGAGGAAGATGGATGGTCACAAACCATCAAGCAAAGCTGAGCTGTTTGCAAAAAGAGTGGTATAAAGTTCCCCAACAGCAATATGAAAAACTGGTGGAGATCATGGAGCCAAAACGCATGCAAATCAGGGTTATTCCACCAAATACTGATTTCTTAATGTTATTTAGACAAAGCATTAACACAATTTGTTTACAAATGATTTGCATTTTGCTTTATTTGAGTTATTAAAGCTCTGCAAATACTGCATGGTCTTGGGTTATTCTGACGTGTTGTCATTTCCTTTAAATATACACTCTAAATAACAATAGTTATATTTGGAATTTAGGAAATTTTATAGAAATATTGTCAGCAGTTCACAAAAAAATCAGTGTAGAGAAGCATATATATACAGAAGCAGTGTATATATAACAGACTCAGAGCTGTTTATACCTCACCGTGGGAACCGAAGCAGTGTGTATGTGTGTGTATGTGTGTGTATATGTGTATATATGTGTATGTGTGTATATATATATATATATATATATATATATATATATATATATATATATATATATATATATATATATATATATATATATATATATATACATATACATATATATACACACACACACACACACACACACACACACACACACACACACACACATACATATATACATATACACACACACAGGGGTTGGACAATGAAACTGAAACGCCTGGTTTTAGACCACAATAATTCATTAGTATGGTGTAGGGCCTCCTTTGCGGCCAATACAGCATCAATTCGTCTTGGGAATGACAGATACAAGTCCTGCACAGTGGCCAGAGGGATTTTGAGCCATTCTTCTTGCAGAATAGTGGTCAGGTCACTACGTGATGCTGGTGAAGGAAAACGTTTCCTGACTCGCTCCTCCAAAACACCCCAAAGTGGCTCAATAATATTTAGATCTGGTGACTGTGCAGGCCATGGGAGATGTTCAACTTCACTTTCATGTTCATCAAACCACTCTGTCACCAGTCTTGCTGGGTGTATTGGTGCATTATCATCCTGATACACAGCACCACCTTCAGGATACAATGTTTGAACCATTGGGTGCACATGGTCCTCCAGAATGGTTCGGTAGTCCTTGGCAGTGACGCGCCCATCTAGCACAAGTATTGGGCCTAGGGAATGCCATGATATTGCAGCCCAAACCATCACTGATCCACCCCCATGCTTCACTCTGGGCATGCAACAATCTGGGTGGTACGCTTCTTTGGGGCTTCTCCACACCGTAACTCTCCCGGATGTGGGAAAGACAGTGAAGGTGGACTCATCAGAGAACAATACATGTTTCACATTGTCCACAGCCCAAGATTTTCGCTGCTGGCACCATTGAAACCGACGTTTGGCATTGGCACGAGTGACCAAAGGTTTGGGTATAGCAGCCCGGCCATGTACATTGACCCTGTGGAGCTCCCGACGGACAGTTTTGGTGGAAACAGGAGAGTTGAGGTGCACATTTAATTTTGCAGTGAGTTGGGCAGCTGTGGTTTTAAGTTTTTTGGATACAATCCGGGTTAGCACCCAGACATCCCTTTCAGACAGCTTCCTCTTGTGTCCTCAGTATATATATATATATATATATATACACACATACATACACACACACACACACACACACATACATATATACATACATACATACATACACACACACACAGCTTCGGTTCCCACTGTGAGGTATAAACAGCTCTGAGACTAGTCATGGACTCCACAAGACCTCTGCTGTGGAATCCTGCACCAAGACGTTTTAGCTAAATCCTTCACTTCCTCTAGATTGTGAGGTGGAGCCTCTATGGATCGGACTTGTTTGTCCAGCACATCCAACAGATGCTTGATTGGATTGGGATCTGCCAAGTCAACACCTTAAACTGGACATTGCTGTATTTGTCACATATACATTACAGCACAGTGAAACTCTTTCTTCGCTTATCCCATCCCATCCATGCAGGATCAGCCATGATGCAGCACCCCTGGAGCAAGATGGGTTAAGGGCCTTGCTCAAGGGCCCAAAGGTGGCAGCTTGGAGGTACTGGGGCTTGAACCCTGATGATCTGGTCAACGATCCGGAGCCTCAACTACTTGAGCTACCACCGTTAGGCAATACTGCTATCATGAAGAGGTGTAGATTGAAGATGCTGAAGATTTTGATCTGCAGCATCGTTTAGGTAGGTGCTTTGAGTCAAAGTGACATCCAGATGGACACAGGACACAACATTTCCCAGCAGAACTTTATCCTGAGCATCACACTTCCTCAATCAGCTCGCCTTCTTCCCACGGTGCATCCTGGTGCCAGTTCTTCCTAAGATCAGTGATTCGTTCATATCCGGCTGTCCACATGATGTGATTGATCAGACCAGATCGCCTTCTTCCACTGCTCCACGGTCCAGTTCTGATGCCCATTATAGGAGATTTTGATGGTGTACAGGATACAGCATGGTCACTATGACCACTCTGCAGCTCCACACAGCAAACTGTGATGCTCTATGTGTCCTGAATCTTTTCTATCATCACTTTTTTAGCAAACCGTTGCCACAGTAGCTCTTCTGTGGATTCAGACCAGACAGCACAATGTAGGGTTAGCCGCATGACCCGCTCAATGGTTCACCAGTTAACCTCAACACACTATGAAAACCACACGACCTGCTGTTTCAGAGAAGCTCTGACCAGTTGTCTAGCAATCAAAACTTCTCCCTTCAACTTAAAGTCACTCAGATCTTTACACTTGCCCGTTTTTCCTTCTTCAAACACTTCGAGAACTGACCGTTCACTAAATACATCCCACCCCCATGTTTCGTTAAAGCACGGCGTGCTGACTTTTTTCTAGCACTTTCCATACCTTTAAAGAGACTCTGAATGTTAAAATCTGGAGCAGTTTACATCATAAAAATCAGGTCACTGATGATCATGGTAACATGAAAAAAAAAAAGTCAGAAAGCGTGGAAATATTTACTCTTAGTTAATCTTTTCCATTCAGTCAAATCTGAAACAAAACAGGCTAAAGGGTTCACAGGAAACCTTAGATCTCTGATCAGGGTTGCTGTGCGCTAGACGCTAGCCCCATGACATTATCGTTCATGTGACCCACATAGCAACGGTAACCGTGCGGTGACTTAGATTAGTGTTCGTCGAGAGCAATGTCTGGTGTCTGATCTCTGGATCAAAGTGAAAATATGCGGCACTCAAAGCAAATCTGCCTTTCTTGTAGGAGGTTACATTGTCAACACACACACACACACACACACACACACACACACACACACCCACCTGGCGTCGAGGAAGCGTGAGCGGAGGATCATGACTGCCTCGCAGGTGCTCTGCTTGAGCTGCATCTGGATGGAGCTGAACTTGCGGTGAATGATGGCCACCATGCGCTCGATCTCTTTGGGTGAGATGGGCCGTGTGCGTGACTGCTCTCTCAGCAGGTTCATCACGTGGTTGGTGAATTCACTGCAGGCCTGGAAAACACACACACACACAGCAACTGGGTTAGTACAGAGTACACAGCTGCACAGATCTAACCACACACAGCTGTACCACAAGCCTGTGATTCTAATTACATACACAATGGCCTGCAGTCACAAATTACGATTCATAACTTTACTTTTCTCCATCGTGGGCGTCACCGTGTTATACGTAAGAAGCGACAGAATTCACGCTAAATTCATTTTCACACCTCGGCGCTGATGAATCGGATCAGTCAGAGGGTGTCGAGTCGCTTCCTCTGAATGTCTATATCAACGCGCTCATTCTGATACATTAATACGTTACTATGGTAACAAACAAGAGACGTATACAGTGGACACTGGATAATTCATGCCATGTCCACACTGATACGTTTTTGTTTAAAAACTCATTTTTCTATCCGTTTTAGCCTTCGTCCAGACGGTGTTTTTAGTCAATGAAAACGTATCGCAGTGTGGACCTTGTACGTTTTCCTCGTGCGCAGTACAGGGACATACACGTTTTCACACGTTTCAGTGCGGATGACCAACTTTTGGGACACGATTCAAAGCAATAATATGGACATGGAGCGATTTTAGACAAAAACATTGTTTTCAAATGTATCCGGATTAGTGTAGATGTAGCCTTAATGCAATTTTGGTTTTAATATTTTTATAGAATTTACCAATATGTAAACACATAGCATTTAACAAACCCCCAGCCCTTATCCCCAAACCCTAGAGCTCATACTGTCTATTAATTCGAATAAGAATTACAGGTGATGTTAAAATAAATAATAATAAAATTAAGTACAAAATAAAATAAATTAAATTAAATTAAACAAAAAATAAAATAAAATAAAAGGGGGGGGGGGACAAAAACAAGACAAACAAACAAAAAAACAATTAATAATAGGGCATTATATAAAATGGTCAACGCCTTAATGCATATAGCATGAAGCACTACAGGACATGATGATATACACTATATTGCCAAAAGTATTCGCTCACCTGCCTTGACTCGCATATGAACTTAAGTGACATCCCATTCCTAATCCATAGGGTTCAATATGACGTCGGTCCACCCTTTGCAGCTATAACAGCTTCAACTCTTCTGGGAAGGCTGTCCACAAGGTTTAGGAGTGTGTTTATGGGAATTTTTGACCATTCTTCCAGAAGCGCATTTGTGAGGTCACACACTGATGTTGGACGAGAAGGCCTGGCTCTCAGTCTCCGCTCTAATTCATCCCAAAGGTGTTCTATCGGGTTGAGGTCAGGACTCTGTGCAGGCCAGTCAAGTTCATCCACACCAGACTCTGTCATCCATGTCTTTATGGACCTTGCTTTGGTCACTGGTGCACAGTCATGTTGGAAGAGGAAGGGGCCAGCTCCGAACTGTTCCCACAAAGTTGGGAGCATGGAATTGTCCAAAATGTCTTGGTATGCTGAAGCATTCAGAGTTCCTTTCACTGGAACTAAGGGGCCAAGCCCAGCTCCTGAAAAACAACCCCACACCATAATCCCCCCTCCACCAAACTTTACACTTGGCACAATGCAGTCAGACAAGTACCGTTCTCCTGGCAACCGCCAAACCCAGACTCGTCCATCAGATTGCCAGATGGAGAAGCGCGATTCGTCACTCCAGAGAACGCGTCTCCACTGCTCTAGAGTCCAGTGGCGGCGTGCTTTACACCACTGCATCCGACGCTTTGCATTGCACTTGGTGATGTATGGCTTGGATGCAGCTGCTCGGCCACGGAAACCCATTCCATGAAGCTCTCTGCGCACTGTTCTTGAGCTAATCTGAAGGCCACATGAAGTTTGGAGGTCTGTAGCGATTGACTCTGCAGAAAGTTGGCGACCTCTTCGCACTATGCGCCTCAGCATCCGCTGACCCCGCTCCGTCAGTTTACGTGGCCTACCACTTCGTGGCTGAGTTGCTGTCGTTCCCAAACACTTCCACGTTCTTATAATACAGCTGACAGTTGACTGTGGAATATTTAGGAGCGAGGAAATTTCACGACTGGATTTGTTGCACAGGTGGCATCCTATCACAGTTCCACGCTGGAATTCACTGAGCTCCTGAGAGCGACCCATTCTTTCACAAATGTTTGTAAAAACAGTCTGCATGCCTAGGTGCTTGATTTTATACACCTGTGGCCATGGAAGTGATTGGAACACCTGATTCTGATTATTTGGATGGGTGAGCGAATACTTTTGGCAATATAGTGTACATAAGTAACAGCAGCTTTATTATCAGTAACATTCCCCCAAGTGTTTTATTCCTTAAACACACACAACTTCATACACTTCACTTTGATGCACATGTTTTTAAAAATCTTCTACACTCTTGTAAAGTCTCGACTTTTTCTCTATTATCTTGTACTAAATCCTCTCGAACAGCGCTGTAGGCTGATCATATTCTTGGATCTGTTGAAGATGTCGCTCTGGATAAAAGCTCCGGCACTGAATACAAGCGTAACCTAATTCGTATTTACTCGAATTTCAGACAAATCACTGGGAGATTAGTTTAACGCTCCAGCTGAGCAAAACAAGCTTCTTCACTCCCACCTGTTCGTATTTCTCCAGCTCGGAGTGGTAGATCTGGCGGATCTGAGCGAGTTTGGCTCTGTAGTCCGAGTGCTCCACGCTGCCGTCGTTCGGCGATCCTCCGGCGGCCGCCGCCGCTGCCGCCGCGGCAGAACCTCCGCCTTTCTCGGGACCGGAAACTCCTTCGGCCAGCAGCATGTTATCCAGGCGCATGATCTGGGGGTCTGGGGGATCCTCCTCCTGCACACCACGGATGCTCAACACTGCGGGATGAGAGGAGAGGACACGGCTGCGGTCAGACCACACGTCAAAGATGTATATTTATAACAGGATACTGTTCGGCAGGTCAGCAATTAAATCACACACACTGTGCAAAATATTTGAGAATGCCGGCTCATATTAAAATTCACACGGTCTATACATGGTTATATTTTTTCTGCAAACTCTGTGAGCTCTTCTGCTCTTGTCCAGCAGAGGGCAGCATCGCCCGCCTCAGGGCCTGCGGGTCTGTGTGAGGCGAGCATGAGGCATGGCTGCAGTAATACGAGAGCGTGCGCCATCAGCCGCAGCAATCCGGCAGTGTATTAACCCGAGACCTGTCACATCTCTCACACGGCTCTCACACACACGGCTCTCACACACACACACACAGCAGGGGCTCATATCACACAGTACAGAGCTACGCTGTGCATCACAAGACAGGAGGAAAGAAAAACCAGTTGAAGGACAACATTCCTGCATTCTGTGTCTCTGTGTGTGTGTGTGTGTGTGTGTGTGTGTGTCTTGTTTCTAAAGCGACACAAACTTCAAAGAGTTCATTCTTTTACACACACGCATCACTCCTGAGTGTGTGTGTGTATCTCTGTGTGTGTGTTACTAATGAGGATCTGCTGACTGCTTCCTTCCAAACACGAATCAAACATTCCCTTTGTGTTCGCCTGAGAAACTTAACTGATACCACATTTTTAGATGAGTCTTAACCTCCCCCTACACACACACACACACACACTTTCTAACTTTTCCTCTCCTTAAACAATCTCCTTCCTTTAAACTTTTCCCCCCTCCCTCCATCCCTCCCTCTCTGGTTTCTTTCTTGTTCCCTCTTGCCTCTCCTGGGTGCCTCCATTCAGGTCTACCCCCGTATCCCCCTTTCTCTCCCTCTCTCTCTCTTTCTCTCTCCCTCTCCTACATTCCTTCTCTCTCCATCACTCCCCCTCTCACGGTTCAGGAATGCGCCGTACCCAGCCGACTGAACTAATGACCTTCATTCGCCCATCCCTCCCTCCCTCCCTCCCTCTTTCTCCCGCCTTCTCTCCTTGCACCTCTTTTTTTTCCCCTGGCTTTCTATCTCAGCCTGTAAAACTCCAATAAACAGAGAAGTGAAACTTTTTTGGGATGGAAGAACAGGGGACTACACTAAATCACATTAAGAGCGTGTGCACATTTGCTTGGAGCCTGAGTACAAGAGTTTTCTTTCTTTCTTTTTTTTTTTAAAGCTATACTGCAAGAAGATGGGAGATTTAAAATGTTGTTTTTTGGGAGGGTGGTGGGGGCAAATAAACAAAAACAAACAAACCAACCCTGTCAGGTATAAAATACTAACGACTGAAAGAAAAGGAGGCACCATTTTATCAAGAGACTCGCACACTCGCCCTTCCTCCACAGGCCTCTTTAACCCTCCCCCCTCTGTCTCACCACACACACGGACACAGAGAGAGAGAGAGAGAGAGAGAGAGAGAGAGAGAGAGAAGAAAAAGAGCAAGCAAGAGACTGTGTGAAAAATAGAGATACAGAGAAAAAGAGAAAAGGTGCAAGAGAGAGAAAGGGAGAGAGAAAGAGAATATGAGAGAGCATGAGAGTGAAAGAGATATAGAGAAAAAGGGAGAGAGAGAAAGAGAGGGAAAGAGAGAGGAAGAGAGAGAGAGAGGAAAAGAGAGAGAGAGAGAGAGAGAGAGAAGGGGGGGAGAGAGAGCACACACAATCGACCCTCCAGGTGGATCGTGAAATCTTCCTACACCACGCATTTACCCCACTTACCCCAATTAAGCTGTTGATTGCTAATCATCCCCCCAAACAGCCCCTTTCACATTGACTGAGGTTAACAGAGCTGACGATTAACCCGTCCTCCTGTCATTCACACTCGGTCACCTCACCAAAGCCCCCGAAAAAAACCTGGTAATTAGCGAGTAATTAAAAGGCAAACGGTCAAAGACAAATGGAAGAATGCGTGTCTCCTTCTCGCCGGGTTTCCCCTCCGTCCCCGTCTGCAGCGCCGCGCAGCGCCTCTCTGCGTTCTTTAAGAGGATTAATAAAGCCAGACGCTAAATCTTTCAATTAGCGCGGCTCGTTAATACGCGCACGCCCACGTGTTAATGAGATAATGCACGTTTTTAATGCGCTACATCTGTCCGAGCTCGGCTTAATATCCTTCCGTTACGTAGAAAATAAACAAACGGATAAATCACACGGGCGATTTCGAGACGCTCGGGGTGGAGACGCGGGATATGAAATATTCAGTGTGAGCAGCTGCGTGACGTATAATAATAATAATAATAATAATAATAATAATAATAATAATAATAATAATAAGTGAGTGGTTGAGGTGCTGCTCAGGTGCTTGCTCAGGTGATGAGTTAAGAGCAGACGGAGAAGGTTTGGTGTTCTTGGCTGCTAGCTGTGTATTAATGGTGCCATTTCGAGTGCATTACAGGAGCCGCAGTCCATCACGGCTGCGCCTCGGAGCTCGGGGCTCGGCTCTCAGACGAGGCTTTTTTCCCCCCTCTGTACGCCGTAGCGCACCCTTCTCTCTCTCTCTTTTTCTCTCTGCGTGCGAGTGTGCGTGTCGGTGCGCTTACCCCCCACCACCCTGCCACCCCCCGGTGCCCCCCCCTTACTCGCCCCCCCGGTCTCTCCCTCTGTTCTCCATTTCAGTCGAGTTCTCCATGTGAGCTGCAATCCCTCATGCTGTCAGCCCTCCCCTCCTCCTTCCCTCGCTCTCTCTGTAGACAGACAGGATTAGCATTTTAATTGCATCAGCTCTCTTGGGGATTCGCAGCCTTTCACTGGGGGAGAGAGAGAGGGAGAGAGAAAGAGTGGGGGGGTGACGGAAAAGGGAGAAAAGAGGAGAACCAAGGAGAAAATAAAAAGCAAGAGGAGTCATGAGAGGTGATATAAAAACATCAGGAAAACGATGAAACGCAGCGAGAAGGAGCGCATAAAGCACAAACGGAGAGAGAGAAAGAGAGAGACGGAGACTAAAAGGGTGGTTTGGAAGAAAAGACAGGGGGTGGGGGGGTGGGGGGGACTGGGTAGGGTGGTGGAAAAAAAAAACAGAAGAGGAAGATCACGGTTCATGGTGGGCTGAGAGAGCGAGAGTACGAGAACGATTACGAAACTGCCAATAAATCTCCAAGAGGAAGGCGAGAGAGAGAGAGAGAGAGAGAGAGAGAGAGAGAGAGAGAAAGAAAGAGGGAGGGAGGGAGTCTCCGAGAGATGAGAACACGCCGGAACGTTACGTTACAAACACGGACGCAACCCGGGCGCCAGAAACACGCAGCAGTACATCAGGGAATACAAAAAAAAAAAATCTAAATCCCACCCTCTCGTGATGATGTCATATTTCACCCGTAACTGGTTTTTAATGACTGAATTTATAACGAGCGTCTCGGTGACGGGATTTGACTCGGCTTTTCATCTGGTGGCGAGAATTACAAAATAAATTCCTGCTAGTCTCAGATAAACTAATAGATGTTCACTGTATCACGCTGTCGTTACACACCGAACATCAGGACTAGGGCTGGGTCATGTGACCAAAAATAAATAAATTCAAAATATCTGAAGGAATTTCTATAATTCACAATGATGGATTAATTATTAGGGGGAAAAAAACAAGCAAAATATAGAATTTAAAAAAAAGTCCAAAATTTCCAGAAAAATGAGACTGAGTATTTCAAGATTATAAAATAATAAAAATATATACAATAGCATCATATAAGAGGAGATGATGAAAGACTTTAAAGTCCAAAGGAAATATTCGAATCCAAAACAAAAAATTAAAATAAATAAATAAAAATAATTTAAAAAACACTAACATTTCTACAAATAAAATTTAAAAAATATATTTTTTTAAATAATTAAAGATACATTTCTCATCTCATGTCTGATTTTTTAAAAATAATTAAATAAACTAAACAAACAGTATTTGCTCGTTTTATTTATTTATTTTTTTGTTTTATTATTCCACCAATAAGAAAAAAAAAATCCAAATTATTCTATGAATTTTAAGCCAATAGAACTTGCTCAATAAGGCTTCTTCTAGTCTTAAAGGGCACTCAGAACCGTCAGCTTCATCATAAACACTTGGAAGGTTTTCCTAAATATTAAACTACATTATTTACATTAAAAAACATGCTGATTCATTTCAAATAAAAAAAACTAAAAGAGGAAAAAAAAAAAATCTTACACCGCTTTCACGTAGGCACGAGGCGAGAAACGATGAAGGAGGGAAATGATATGAAACGTTAAATACTCAGAGGAAAGTGTCGGGATGATTAATAATAATTAATAACCGTAATTAGATTAAAGCAGGTCTCATTTGTGTAACGAGATACGAGAGAAAGAGCCGTCATGACAAACCGCTACTAGCCTTTTGTTCTACAGAGACCTTTTATTTTTAAAATGAATAATTTGTTATTAGCTTTAAATTGTTCTTTTTTATATTTAATACCACACAAACTGCAAGAAATCAACAGTGACAAAAAAAATGAACAAAAATAAATAAATATATGAATAAAAGAAAATTTTAAATAAAATACTTTAATTAAAGGATAATATTTATTAGTGATATATAATAAATTAATATATATATTATATAATATATACCGGAGGTGTCAAATAATACAAAAATTCTCATTCTTTAACTGTATTTTTTTAAATAGAATACACAAAAACATTTATCTTTTTTTAATCATAAAAATGTATTTTTTGTATTTTTTAATTATTATAATAATTTTTAAAACTTAAATTGATTTTTTTTTAATCCTTTTTTGTTCTGACTTTCAGGTTACTATATATATATATATATAAATGCAGCGCTACCGTTTTTCTAGCCATTAAAATACTGACCAATCGATCGAGCTCGGTATCGTGTATCGCAGAATCGCCTGTAAGTATCGTGATACGGAGCGTCAGTCATATCGCACGCCTCTAACAAACACAACACATGTAGCTTTACACCTGCTGCTGCAGCTCACTGACATTATTTTAATATTTCAGGCTCCGTTTCTTATAAAATCAGATATTAAATCCTCTGACATCCCAATAGATCAGATATTCTCTCTACTATCATCTTAAAGTGGGATCCCAGACCCAGAGCAGTGCTTCAACCATGATACAAGTTGCCGTGGTTGCCATGGTTACAAGCCAAACTGCTCACGTGGATGAATCGAGTTTATCTATGGCTTAATAACCTCCACGAGCGCAAAACCTCAACCTGAATAACATCACATGTAGATAGATAGATAGATAGATAGATAGATAGAAGTGTGTGTATATGTATAGATAAATAGAGAGTGTATGTATATATAGACAGTGTGTACATACAGACAGATAGATAGACAGACAGAGTGTGTATAGATAGAGTATGTGTGTATATGTATGTATAGATAGATAGATAGATAGATAGATAGATAGATAGATAGATAGATAGATAGATAGATAGATAGATAGATAGATAGATAGATAGATAGAGTGTGTATATGTATGTATGTATGTATAGATAGACAGATAGAATTTTTCAGACTTTATGTTTATAATAATTACATTTCTGTTACATGTTGAATCTCCCTAATAGATAGTTACTAATAAATGAAAAATAAAACACTGAAAGAGAACATAAAGATGAAAAAATAAAAAATTAGGAAGGAGGATGACTCTGATGATATGGAATATTACTCTAAAGAAAGAATATCATGCTACAGTTTACAGCAATGCTGATTTGGTATCTCCGTGTGTGTGTGTGTGTGTGTGTGTGTGTGTGTGTGTGTGTGTGTGTGTGTGGCAGCCGTGAGCTGTCTAACCCACGGGTCCGATGCAGCACTAAGCAGCTCAGGTTAAGCAGCGCCGATTTACTGGAGCACTGTGGCACGTATTTACTTCCCTCCCTACATCCCTCTCAATCTCTCTCACACACACACACACACACACACACACACACACACACACACACACACACACACACACACAGTGCATCCTGGATGACGCAGTGGTCAGTGGCGAGTGTCAACACTGCGATGTGATTAGCGTGTGAACAGCCTCTCTCGCTCACACCTTGAGCAAACACGTGGCTTCGACCCAGCGCCATTAACTGGAGCTTGTGATTCATTCGCACCTCGAGCGCTGGCACAACACGCCTCCCTCCGCAGCGTGAGAGCCGAGGCAAAACAAACGGAAACGAGGCCGCGCTCTCGCTCGGGTCAGGGAGAGAAAAATGGAGCCTCCGCAGATGTCCGCCGACGAGGATGAGGAGGATGAAGGATGCGTTGTGCTCGCAACGAGCTGTGCCTCATCAGCACAGCTGCCTCCTGTGCTAATTAGCACCGCCTCTTAAGGAGCTCCTAAAGACCTTGTGAAAAATGAACGCTCATTCGAGAGGTCGTTAATTTGCACCGCTATGCAAATTAGGTGGCAATTAAGCAATAGATCAGAGGAGCAGCTCCCATTTATAACGAGCGAACGAGCGGAATGACGGGGCCCGAGAGAGCCCGGAGTTAGAGCAACACCGTACGTGTGTGTGTGTTGGACAAACAAGGCTCGAGCACAAATCTGCAGACTTCAGATCATAAAAACGGGTCATTCCATCACTGTAGACGTCACCGGGTGTCTGGATGCACCTGTGAGAGTCAGTCTGATGGGGGACGTGTTTACGACACCTCTGCGTGAGAAAAGCAGATCATTCCAGATTAACACACGGATTAACACCAGTACAAGCCCAGCACCTGGACCAGAGACTATCGAGTGCTGGTGAACGTCTTAACAAGTGCCTGAAGTGTGCTACAATTTAGATCAGATCAGATTAAAGATTAGAGTCAGGGATGTGAGGTGGTCTGTAAGAAGGCGATCACATGGAAGGAGTCTCCGGTGTCAAAGATCTCAACGCTCTCAGACAGACAATACATCTTGTTTACTTCACGAGAGACAAAAACTATCATGTTTATATCAAGAGAGACTCTCTTGTTACCATCATGCGAGATAAAAACATGTTTACATCAAGAGAGACTATCTTGTTTACATCACGCGAGTCAAAAACTATCTTGTTTACATCACGCGAGTCAAAAACTATCTTGTTTACATCACGCGAGTCAAAAACTATCTTGTTTACATCACGCAAGTAAAAAAAATATATGAGAAAACGGCTGTGGTATAACAGGAATAAACCACAAGCTGTTAGAAGAAAATAATCCACATCAGAGACTCCATCACACTGAGCTCTGGTTAATTAGCGTCCCGTTAACACCACCCTCGTGTCTTCTTCAGTCCTTCATTACGTCGCAGCTCACAATTAAACACTCTTTCCTGTTATTTCTGCTCTCGTTTTCTACGTTCTCTTTCCTGCAGCAGTCACAAGGACAATATGGCTCCAAGCCCAAGATCCAGTTCTTGATCCCGAATCAACAGCTTTTTTAAAATCATTTGCTAAAAAAGAAAAAAAAAATCCTCTGTTCTGCTGTAAAATGAAGCTCTTGGCTCGAGGACTCGGCACCGGCGCCTCGGGTTACGGGGGAGAAAAAAAAAAAGGTTTAATAAAGAGGCTCTGGATAAACCTAAAGATCTTGGCTCGGCTCCATAATTTGGCATCAGGGAGCGAGACGTTAAAGCGAATTAAGCTTAGGGTTCACGAGGAGGTGAAAGGTTCTCATCGCTCGTAATTAATACTTCGTTAGTGTGGATTATGAGATGATGTGACACGCGAACACGCCGTCACATCACGCCGGCGAGGGTTAAAGCGGCTCGGCTGAGGCCGCGTTTACGCTCGCGTTTAATTAAAAGAGACACGTCTTCTTCCGCGGCCCGAGACATGGTGAGACGAGCAGATCTCATCATGCTGGAGCGGAGGAGCGTGCGTCTGGGCTGCTGATTCACTTCGCTCGGCTGTTTCGCTGTAATTTACAATCACGAGGCGTCTATTAATTACTTGAAATAATTAAAAGTATGATTGAAATGTGCGCACCACCCCGCTCCCTAAAGATCTGCTCGGGTGGAAAATGAAGACATCACGTCTAGAACTTAATCTGATGTCATTACCGAGAGCAGACGCAGAACACTGAAACAGTGACTGGACTCATCCAGACGCGTGCGCACGCACGCACGCACACACACACACACATATATATAGATATATTTTTTCAAGCAGGGATGTGAATGATGGACCGCAATGGCTTCCAAATAGTGCAAGACTCGTTGTTTGAGCTTGATCGATAATTCAGCACATGCTTCCAGGCCTGGCAGCCATCACAAAGCCTCCAGTGGTTCAGGCCACAGGAACGAAAACGCCAGTCCCGGCTTGTCATTGTCCGTCCTCGGCCGATTCCTCGAGGAATAATGTAATGAGACAGAAGCCGTGAAGCCCACACAGAGGCGGCAGGCTGAGGAGCACTGTGTGAAGAGGTGGAGAGGGTGTGGGGGGGAGTCGAGTTGAGTAGAGTCGAGAGGAGGGGTGGGGTGGGTGGTTGGAGGGGTGAGGAGGGGGTGGTAGTGGTGGTGTTTGTCAGAGCCAGGGGTCTGGGTGATATTAGCCGTCTGCCAATCCGGCGTAGGCAATGGACACGGAGTAATTACTGCTGCTCTTACAGGCTCATCAATCTCTCTCTATCGCTCTCTCTGTCTCTTGCATCCCCCCCCCACTCACACACACACACACACACACACACACAGCTCGTGTGATCTTTTTCCTTTTCTCGACGCTCTTCGGATGGGAATGGAAAAGAGAGAAAAACGGATCGAGTGACGGCGCGCCACACAGGAAACGAGCGCGCGGAGGGAATGAGACGCGGGGCCGAGCCAGATCGCTGTCATACGCCTGGTTTGAGAGAATATCGAACTGAGGTGTGCGCATGGGTGGGGGGGCAGAGAGGTGTGGGGGTGAAAAGAATTCCCCCCGTTTTCTGTGTGGCGCGGAGCGGAGTGCATTAGGGCGAGTCAGAGAGGATTGTGTTTAGCACGTGTTTAGTTTGAGTCTCTGTCTGTCTGCTTGACTGAGCTCATCCCTGCTCTGTAATAGAGTAGGGCAGATTTAGGTGGCAGCCTTTATACATTTATCATGTCTGCCTATCAGAAGTCTTCATTTCTGCCATCTCGGAGTCTCTTCAACGCCATCCCTCAACGTCAGCGCCTCGATTTCGCGGCACGCTCTGTTGCTAGTCGTCTCTGTGCGAATACAAGAAGCCATGTGAACTTTGGAGATGTCTGTAAGGAGACGAGGAGAAGATGGTAAAAGCGGATGCGCCACCGATGATGAGGAGGAAGGGCTCGGATTAATGCTGATGCAAAGAGAGAAAAAAAAGGCTTTTAATTTCAGCCACGATGTAAAAACATTTACGGTTTTTTTTACACATCACAGTCTGAGCGGTTTTCCTCAAAGAGTGCAGTGTTTATGGGACGTTGTGGAGCCTGGGGCAGGTCCAGAGAACTGAGAAAATGGCAGAGAAAGGGCTGTTACACAACATCTTAATGTCTTATTGATATATAAAGCCAGACTTTAAAAGTGGAGCAGCGTAATTATGCACCGACTGCATCCTGAAAAACACGCCTCGCTCCGGGCCGAGACGCCTGCACAGCGAAAATCCCACAGCTTCACGTTCGCAGATATTCCTCTGTGACCGAACACAAAAAGCACTCGAAAGTTTGCAACGGCAAAGAGACGAACTAAGCTCCAGTCATTAGGTAAATATGTCGTACGTGTGGAATCGATCCATCTGTAAACAGACCTGTGAAAAGGAGCTCCGCCCCTAAAACAAGCCCAGAATCCTTCCTGGTGTGGACTCAGGTATTTGGACCTCAGACCTGAAGTCACGCCTCGTCGTGCTGTATAATCGAAAATCGAGCACTTCCTGTTCTTTAAATGCCGCACTGATTGTGTTGGAGCAGTTCTCTACAAGCTCCATTAACAGATTCAAGGGATACTTATTTAGTGTTGAGCGTTTGAATGGAGGCCTGATGTGATTCTGCTGCTCGGTTCAGTTCGGTTCAAATCTTTAGGGACACAGCAAGAGTTCTTGAGTATGTGGATCAGAACCACCTGTCCGAGAGCGTGAGAGTGAAGTGAACTGGCTCAGTTTGGGCTTCAAGTGACTCATTCCCTACAGAGTCGATTCAGAGTCAATTTGCTTTCACTCACTAGTAAAAGTTCACTCAGAAGTGAATCGACTCTGAATCAACTCTGTATGAACGAGTCAATTGAACGAGTTTCCGGGATAAACGGAAACTTGAACGCTGGATAGAAAGTTAGACAAAATGCTGTAAATTAACTTACAACTTATAAAACAAAACGCCTGTGTTCTCTCTGACTTTTCTTTTCTCCATAATCCCTTTATTCCTGACCGACGATTAAACAAATTTCATCGATTCGGATCGAACGAAAGTGTGAAAGCGGCTTAAATCATAATTGTGTAACACGAAGCACCCCATAAACACAACCCTCAGTGCTACAGCCCCGCCCCCTGAGTACCTGTTATTGGTAACAGTACCAACCTGGACAACAGAACTGTGTAGTAAACAACAAGAAACAAACAAACAAATGGAGGAAAAAAAAAAAAAAAAAAAAAAAAAAAAAACAGTGCTTGTTTTTCGCCTGGCAAAAGTTCAGATTTTCTGTGCTGTAAAAAAGAGAAAGAAAGAAAAAAAAAACAGCTTTAGTGAATGACTTTCCTGTACCTTTCCCTCATCCTCCTGCCTGTGTGTGTGTGTGTGTGTGTGTGTGTGTGTGTCTACCTTTTCAGCGCTCCGTCTGTTGGCGTAGCTTCACTGCCAACTTTCTGTGTACCTGTCTGTCTCTCTGTCTCTCTGCTCGCTGAGCCTGCAGCGTTGGCATCGTAAAAATAAACCAGAAAAAGTCTCCGGTTTCCAGCAGCTCGTAAAATTTAACGGGAGGGTTCGGATTAAGCTCTCTCAAGAACGAATAATAATTAAAAAGCTTTAATTAGGCCCGTGATTGACTCGACGTCAGGAGTGGAAGCTGAGCGAGACAGACCGAGCCTGGTACTGACACCCGGCGCAACATAACTAATTACACCCTGCTGGAAATCTGGAGGGGTTTTACTGCAGCACAATCAACTGAGGAAACACAATGTTGAAACTTTTAATTGCTCGGAGAGGGATGCAATAAATTAAATAAAATGGAAATCCGATCATTTAAAGTGGGAGGGTTGGAGTTCAGATCTGACGCGGTGGAAAAGCGCAGATGCGTCTCGGAAGCCTTCGACAGCGAGCGCCGCGTTACTTTAACGTTACGGCTCGCTATTTAATGACTAATGAGACGTCTTTTCAAAATAAAATAAAAAAAATAATAAAACGTGATTTCGACGTGACAACTTTCCGACACCCTTTTCCGGGAAAACGACACGTCAAGCGTGATCTATCAGAGGACTCGCGAAGACAATCGCAAGACAGAAGCAGCTGTTGCGATGATAGATATCAGAAATTCGCACACGAGTCTGTACACTGGACAAGTGCTCACAATGATCACTTGTCTATTTTCTATTATATATTTATTTCATTTATAATAATCTTCTGTTTCGCAGACCCCCCTTTTTCTTTTTTTTCAGTCTGTACGGGGGCTGAGCGGCGGGATAAACGAGAAAACACACCAGCCAAAAGATTATCGTCTTTAAAAAGCTGTACGTTTATTTCACCAGATAAAATCTCCGCTTTTTTCCCCCTGATGGAATTATTTCTCTAGACATTCAATAAAAAACAAATTCGGTTTCTTAAACTGTGCAGATTTCCCTTTTACTTGAATATTTTTTACTCATTTGTTTCTGTATTTCTGATGAATGAAATGAATCTGGATTAAATGACAGTGTGAAAGCGGTTTCAGTCGTGTTGTGTTAAATCCAATACGCAACACATTCAGTTCAGTTCTACTGCTTAAAATATTCCATATTTATTCTTTTTTATTAAATATTTGTTCATTGTTTAGATATTATTTAAATGTTCTAATGTCTGATTTAAAATTCCCTTCATTTTTTTTTATATGAAAGCTGCTATATACATAAAGATCTTCATTATTATTATTATCATTATTAATGATAATAATAATATATTTTCTACCGATCACATTTCTATAAAGTTAAACACTATGTCAAGGCAAAAAAGTTAAGACTAAATGATGCAATTATTGTTTGTCTACTAAGAACAGGTTCATCAGCCTATCTAGGATTTTTCGGAGCTGCCAAAAATACTTGATTTTGTTTCCAAAATCTTTGACAAGTTTTTTGTGCTTTTTTCCTCCAACACAAACTGGTGAAATCACAAGCACAGGTTTCTTCTGAAAAACTCCTAGCAGTGAACACACCCACACACCCACACACACACACCTGTAGTGGCTTTGTGAGAGCTGTGCTCATGATCACACACACACCTGAACAGAAGAGGGATTGTGCTGAAGGCGAGCTGTGGCACGATACCGTCTTTACGAACGATCTGGAGCTCTTCTGAAAATGGGAGTTTTGCTTGATCTTCGATTGCACAAAAAGGCTAAAGTTAGGGCTAATACTTTAATGATCGACTGTCTTTTAAGAACACAATGATGAGCTAAAGACTGAGAATAAACTGATGTGCCGTCGTGCTGCAGGCGGCCATTTTGCTGCAGTTGCTGAACTCTGGGTTCAGGAGACCCTCCTAACTTTCAGATGTTTCTTTCTAGTCATAGTTTTACTCAAATGCTGAACAAGATGATTATTATACTATAATAAACATATATTTTTTAATTACATTAATGTTTTTTTATTACAAACTCGAAGCTCATGTGATTTTTTTCCATGTAAAAATTAAACTGAATTTAATAAGTAGAGTGTATTTCTTTTTGTAGACCTTCACATTATTATTATTCTGCAGATGCAGCCTGGCAAACCCAAATCTTATTATTAATACTGTGTAACGTAGAAAATGTGGTGTTGTGCAGTACGACACACACACACACACACACCTGATACACCACAGCGAGCTCTTAGCACGGCAGTGCACATTAGCATTGCTGTAAATGGATCCTGTCTGAACCGCTGAACAACCCCGGGGTCAGACTGGGCGCTGCGATGAAAAGGATCCGAATGCAGACTGGTTAATAATTTACCTTCCTCTGCTACGGCTGCGGAAAAATGATTACAGTTTGGCGTAATGCGGCCGCTCTGCGAATGCAGGACGACCGCCGAGCTGCAAGGAGAAGCTCGGGCTGGAAAACACCGAGCCGAGAACAAACTCGAGCACGAGCTCCAGATTTAATCTCGCCTGAGTCTCGAGTTTCTCACGTTACAGAGCTGCAGAAAGCCAGCAGGTCAAGACAAGACACCACATGAGTGAGTCAGGAACCACAGTGCAGGAGATACAGGCATGGACAAGAGAGGGGGGGGGGGGGACAGACATACAGACACACAATTCTCAAAGGAATTTCTACAATACATGATATAGAGCTGACAGTAATATAGGAATGCTGCATTCAAATAAATAATTATTATTAATAGTAGCAATAATAATAATTAAAATAAATAAATAATAATATTAATAATAATAATTATTATTATTATAGTAGTAGCAATAATAATAATCATTAGTAGCAGTATTAATTATTATATTTTTTTTATTATTTGTTTCAGTATTTTTATTATTATTATATTTGATGTAAGCTTTTTTTTATTTTATTATTATTACTACTACTCTGGTTTGTCATCGTCTTCCTCTCTGTTCTGGGTTTCATTAGTGTGTATTGATCTGATTGTGTTTGTGTTTGTTGTTGTTTATTACTGTCCTCCTGTGTTGATTAACCTAAGGAATTTAAATCCATCAGTGGGGAAAAGCGCCATAATAAACTAAGTACAGGTAAAAATAAATAGCTGGACAGACGGACAGATAGATAGACAGACAGACACAGATAGATAGAGCGGTGCAATATGAGGACTTGATCCCAACATGGTGATAAACCGCTGCACGCTACACTTTCAGACGCCTCTGAGACAGACACCGTGATATATTTGTCTAACTTTTTGGGGTATTTTTATTTACTTATTTTTTTGGACAAAATTCTGACTGCAAGCTCCTATTTGAAAAGCTGTACTGATGCTAAATATTTATTCCGCTAAATAATCTTTGGTTAAAATAATTTTCTCACAATTATTCTTTAAAAATAATCATATTAAAAACTGTTTTTTCAACCATTTATTTATTTATTTATTTATTTATTTATTTAACGCCACACTGTCCAAGGGCCCTGATGTGATATTTCGGTCAGGTTTCTCGCTCTTATTAAAAATAAAAAACACAGAATTTTAACATGACTCAAAAAAAAAGAAGAAAAAAAAAGAAGATTAAAATCTGGATATCACCACGCCATCACTCCTATATGATCACGTGGTCGGGTTGGAGCGAGTTATTTAGCGATCGCGTGGCTTTTTCCATTAAACCAGCAGGAAGGCGTCACGTGACTGGGCCTTATTAATCAGATTAATTGCTTTTTAATGTCTCTATGATGCAAGTGTGGTGCAGGAACACATGCGAGACTCGAGTTCATCTAAAAACACAATCTAATGTGCAAATGAGTCTCTGACAAATTCCACGTCTAATAGGAGCTTCGCGGTATTCGCATATGCCAAGGTGTTCCCTCATCAAGGAAATGAGATTTTTTTTTTTTTTTTTTGTGTGTTTCTTTAAAAACAAAAACAAACCCAAACGAGGGGGTATTTTTGTACGTAAGGTGATTGTGTTGCGTCACGTGGACCGGTCTCTGCACTTCGTGAAAAGTTTCCGGCGTCAGCTCGGCGTTAAATGTTTACTTCCAGCTCATAACGGCATAAAAATGTGAAGCCGGGGCTTTAATTTGCGAGCACATGCAGCCGTGTAAATCACACGAGATGAGATTCTGCATCCGTAAAAGGTCAAGGCTTCGTTACGATTAAATGTTACACCATGCAAATATGGAAGAAGACAACGGTCTACATGAATTACGCTTCTTCTCTAAAATGACCCCAGGCTTAAAAACTTTTCTTTTTTATTCCCCTCCTCCTCGTCTTTTAATTTTAGCTCGGAAGACCGCAGGATTCCGAATCTGCCCGGAGTTACGGCGTCGTCGTTATCTGTTCACGCTGCGATGCGTCCATGCCGCACAGCCACCTTCGCAAATATGACCCTGATAGCTAATCATTTCAATTTTTCTATCAGCTCGCACTGCAAATACTGGTAATGAACGGGCGGCCTGGGCTCGCCGCGATAACCCGCCTCTCCAAATGAATTTCTGGCTACGGTGCAGGAGGAGAGAGATAACGCGATCAAAAATGACTCAATCTGTGAACAAAAAAAAAAAAAAAAGTCAACGTGTTGACAAAGGGAAAGCTGCGAGCAGCCGTTCGGAGATAATACCGAAAGGTGTAAAAAGGGGAGGAAAAAAGAAAAGGGGAGGAAGAGGAGGAAAAAAAAAAGGGGGTGGAGGGGCGTGAAGGCGGAAATAAAAGAACAATGAAAAGAAATGGAAGAACTCCTAACGTCTTTCCATTGTCTTAATCAGCGGCAAAGGAGATTAATTAACAAATCTTTAAAGAAAGAGAGAAAGGAAAAAAATCTCCCACAGGTCACATGGCGCGCTGGAGCACTGCGTTTCCTTAACAATGAGGAGAAGTGCAGGGCTCAGAGGAATTCGACATCCCTTCCCCCATCCGCTCGCCACGCTAGTCCTCCCATCACCCCCGCCATTATCATATCAAAGCCCCCGAGTTCACAGCAAAGTCTCCTCTTTCAGGAGAGAGAGAGAGAGAGAGAGAGAGAGAGAGAGAGAGAGAGAGAGAGAGAGAGACAAAGAACTAATAAAAGAAATACAGAGAGACAAAGAATGAAACGGAGAGATACACCGAGATAGAGAAAATGAGAAAGAGAGAGAGAAAGAAATACAGACGGATAGACAGAGAGAGGGAAAAGAAAGAGATATGCAGAGACAAATAGCAGGACAGAACCTTAGAGAGGGGGATGGAACGAGTGATAGAAAAGATAGAGAACAAAAACTAGGGATATACAGAAATAGACAGAGGTAAACAGAGCGAGACACGGAGAGGGAGAGAGAGACAGAAAGAGGAGAAGGGAGAGAGAAATGGAGAGGGGGGAATGGAGAAAGTCAGAGAGAGAGTGTGAGAGAGAACAGAGAGAAAGAAAAAAATGGGAGCTGGTGAAAACAGAGAGAGAGACAGATAGAAACAAAAGGAGAGAGAGGGGTGAAAGATGGAGAGACAGAGAGAGAGAGAGAGAGAGAGAGAGAGAGAGAGAGAGAGAGAGAGGGCGATAAAGAGATGAGAGACAGATATAAACAAAACAGAAAGAGAGAGAGAGGTGAGATGAGAGAGCAAGAGGCAGATAGCTAGAAACGAGAGAGAGATGAGAGAGAGATATAAACAAAAAAGAGAGAGAAAGGGAGAGAGAGGTGAGATGAGAGAGCAAGAGGCAGATAGCTAGAAACGAGAGAGAGAGATGAGAAAGAGATATAAACAAAAAAGAGAGAGAAAGGAAGAGAGAGGTGAGATGCAAGAGAGCGAGAGGCAGATAGATAGAAACAAGAGAGAGAGACAGAGAGGGAGGGAGAGAGAGAGACAGAGACAGAGAGACAGAGAGGGAGGGAGGGAGAGGGAGAGAGAGAGAGAAAGAGAGAGAGAGGCATCAGGGCCGACCCGAGCGAAGGCTGCTTTTATCCCTGCTGTTCATCACACAGAGAAAAAGAAGGGGAGAAAAAAAGAGCGAAGGAGAAAGTGAGAGACTCACAGACTTGGATGTGTGAAGGTGTGAGCTGAGCAGACAGTGTGAGTGTGTGTGTGAGAGAGAGAGAGAGAGAGAGAGAGAGAGAGTGTGAGCTCATAAATGTGTTAACAGGAAGTAAAGTAAAGGAGTGTTTATTTCATTCCTCTGTCTGAGACTGGGGTCCTTACAGCAGCAGGGACGCTGCACTCCGTCACCTCACATCCACTCACCCGCCTCAGAACGATCACAAGAGCTGCATTATAGACGTACGTGTGTGTGTGTCTGTCTGTGTGTGTGTGTCTGTCTGTGTGTGTCTGTGTGTGTCTGTGTGTGTGTGCGCGCACGCATGTGTGTGTGCACTCTCACAGGTCCGCCGGCTGCCGGACTCGATGTGAAAATCAAAGTGAATGACATTAGGTAAATAAGACAGCAGGTTGCCATGGTGACGGGAGGGAAGAGAGGATAGAAGAGGAGCACCACCAACACCACCACCTCCCCCCACCCTCCACTTCGACCCGTTTCTTGCATCCAATTAAGCGGGAAAGTGAAGCTGGGTTTATTCGCAGATCACCACCGACTGAAGCCCACTCAACCTTTTTATGCGGTAATCCGAGACCTCGTCCTCGGCCGAAAGGGACTGCGCCCGGACTCTCGTGAGGAAAACGGAAGGATAAAAGATCCTAATGAACACGGAGCGGTGCTAATGATGCGCCTGGCTGCCACTGTTTCAGCCAGCATCTCGAGTCTCACTTAAAAATAAAAATTAAAAAAAAAAAACAAAACAAAAAAAAACACACACTCGAATAAACAAGACAAGGCCGCAGCATCAAGCCGCGCTCCACTCCGACTCATTAGGCGCGTCACTTTACGCGTGAAAATGTTAGCAGAGCCTTATGTTTAGTCTAGAAAACGCTTCCTTTTCTTACTGAAAGTCAATTAGATGCAGTAAAAAAACACGCACAGTGTCCTGCTTTAAAATATGTGCGATGGCAGAAAAGCCGAGCGCGCTAGATTGAGATTAAGTGCTCTGAAGCTAGCCACGCATATGGAAGGCGAAGTGATAAATCCTCAAATCTGATTGGTCAGAAGGTTTCTATAACAACCGCAAGGCAAATCACGGGGCTGGATTAACGAGCCGGCGAACAGGTTGCGGTTTCTATAGTAACAGCTGGTTCACTAGGACTCGTTTATATCTAAGACTAGTAATAATTGGGTCAGAAATGTGTGCTGTTGATTTAACGGAGAGGTTTTCTGGGGTGAAGACGTCTCGGGCGAATCGGTGCGAAGCAAGTGAGAACAGGAAGTGACTTGTTTCCAGGAATTTCCATGTAACCGTGAACAGCTTAACGGAAATCTGTCCGTCTTTAGCAGGCTGTACGAGGAATAAAACACTTCAGGACACGCTGATAGAGGAAAGTAATCAGCTTCATCAGGTACAGGGAGTTACATTAACATGGCCTCCATTCTATCAGTATTCCAGAGTGAAGCTCCAGGAGAGGAACCTCAGTAAAGACACGCATGCTGTTATGGGAAAATAATCAACAAAGACATGGTGTGATGTGAGCTGATCTGAGCTTCTGTTCCTTTTCCCACCCTGAAGATGATTATTTTCCAATAACAGCATGTCCTGGAGTATTTTATTTCTCTTATACCACACTGATGACATTTATTGTTTTAATTAGTGTTTTATTAACACACAGTGATGAGCGGAGCAGCAGATCATCTCTCTCGCTCGCTCTCTCTTCCTGATCTCTCTCACTCTCTCTCTCCATCTGTATGTCTCTCTCTCTTCCTGATCTGTCTCTCTCTCTCTCTCTCCATCTGTATGTCTCTCTCTCTTCCTGATCTGTCTCTCTCTCTCTCTCTCTCTCTATCTGTACGACTCTCTCTCTTCCTGATCTGTCTCTCTCTCTCTCTATCTGTATGTCTCTCTCTCTTCCTGATCTGTCTCTCTCTCTCTCTCTATCTGTACGACTCTCTCTCTTCCTGATCTGTCTCTCTCTCTCTCTCTATCTGTATGTCTCTCTCTCTTCCTGATCTGTCTCTCTCTCTCTCACTCTCGCTCGCTCTCTCTTCCTGATCTGTATGTCTCTCTCTCTTCCTGATCTGTCTCTCTCTCTCTCTATCTGTATGTCTCTCTCTTCCTGATCTGTCTCTCTCTCTCTCTCTCTCTATCTGTATGTATCTGCATGTCTCTCTCTCTTCCTGATCTGTCTCTCTCTCTCTATCTGCATGTCTCTCTCTCTTCCTGATCTGTCTCTCTCTCTCTCTATATGTCTCTCTCTCTTCCTGATCTGTCTCTCTCTCTCTCTCTATCTGTATGTATCTGCATGTCTCTCTCTCTTCCTGATCTGTCTCTCTCTCTCTCTGTATGTCTCTCTGCATGACTCTCTCTCTTCCTGATCTGTCTCTCTCTCTCTCTCTGTATGTCTCTCTGCATGACTCTCTCTCTTCCTGATCTGTCTCTCTCTCTCTCTCTATCTGTATGACTCTCTCTCTTCCTGATCTATCTCTCTCTCTCTCTCTCTCTCTCTCTATCTGTATGTATCTGCATGTCTCTCTCTCTTCCTGATCTGTCTCTCTCTTTCTCTATCTGTATGACTCTCTCTCTTCCTGATCTCTCTCTCTCTTCCTGATCTGTCTCTCTCTCTCTCTCTTCCTGATCTGTCTCTCTCTCTCTCTCTCTCTGCATGACTCTCTCTCTTCCTGATCTGTCTCTCTCTCTCTCTCTCTCTCTCTATATCTGTACGTCTCTCTGCATGACTCTCTCTCTTCCTGATCTGTCTCTCTCTCTCTCTCTGTACGTCTCTCTGCATGTCTCTCTCTCTCTTCCTGATCTGTCTCTCTCTCTCTCTCTGTATGTCTCTCTGCATGACTCTCTCTCTTCCTGATCTGTCTCTCTCTCTCTATCTGTATGTCTCTCTCTCTCTCTATCTGTATGACTCTCTCTCTTCCTGATCTGTCTCTCTCTCTCTCTCTCTCTCTCTCTCTCTCTCTCTATCTGTATGTATCTGCATGTCTCTCTCTCTTCCTGATCTGTCTCTCTCTCTCTATCTGTATGACTCTCTCTCTTCCTGATCTCTCGCTCTCTCTTCCTGATCTGTCTCTCTCTCTATCTGTATGTCTCTCTCTCTTCCTGATCTGTCTCTCTCTCTCTCTATCTGTCTGTATGACTCTCTCTCTTCCTGATCTCTCTCTCTCTCTATCTGTATGTCTCTCTGCATGACTCTCTCTCTTCCTGATCTCTCTCTCTCTCTCTATATCTGTACGTCTCTCTGCATGACTCTCTCTCTTCCTGATCTGTCTCTCTCTCTCTATCTGTATGTCTCTCTCTCTCTCTCTCTCTCTCTCTATCTGTATGTCTCTCTCTCTCTTCCTGATCTGTCTCTCTCTCTCTATCTGTATGTATCTGCATGTCTCTCTCTCTTCCTGATCTGTCTCTCTCTCTATCTGTATGACTCTCTCTCTTCCTGATCTCTCTCTCTCTCTTCCTGATCTGTCTCTCTCTCTATCTGTATGTCTCTCTCTCTTCCTGATCTGTCTCTCTCTCTCTCTCTCTCTCTGTATGACTCTCTCTCTTCCTGATCTCTCTCTCTCTCTTCCTGATCTCTCTCTCTCTCTCTCTCTCTCTCTCTGTATGTGTCTCTGCATGACTCTCTCTCTTCCTGATCTGTCTCTCTCTCTCTTCCTGATCTGTCTCTCTCTCTCTTCCTGATCTGTCTCTCTCTCTCTATCTGTACGTCTCTCTGCATGTCTCTCTCTCTTCCTGATCTGTCTCTCTCTCTCTCTGCATGTGTCTCTGCATGACTCTCTCTCTTCCTGATCTGTCTCTCTCTCTCTATCTGTATGTGTCTCTGCATGACTCTCTCTCTTCCTGATCTGTCTCTCTCTCTCTATCTGTATGCGTCTCTGCATGACTCTCTTCCTGATCTGTCTCTCTCTCTTCCTGATCTGTCTCTCTCTCTCTCTCTCTCTGTATGTGTCTCTGCATGACTCTCTCTCTTCCTGATCTGTCTCTCTCTCTCTTCCTGATCTGTCTCTCTCTCTCTTCCTGATCTGTCTCTCTCTCTCTTCCTGATCTGTCTCTCTCTCTCTATCTGTATGTGTCTCTGCATGACTTTCTCTCTTCCTGATCTGCCTCTCTCTCTCTCTATATATATATCTGTACGTCTCTCTGCATGTCTCTCTCTCTTCCTGATCTGTCTCTCTCTCTCTCTGCATGTGTCTCTGCATGACTCTCTCTCTTCCTGATCTGTCTCTCTCTCTCTATCTGTATGTGTCTCTGCATGACTCTCTCTCTTCCTGATCTGTCTCTCTCTCTCTATCTGTATGTGTCTCTGCATGACTCTCTCTCTTCCTGATCTGTCTCTCTCTCTCTATCTGTATGTGTCTCTGCATGACTCTCTCTCTTCCTGATCTGTCTCTCTCTCTCTCTATCTGTATGTCTCTGCATGACTCTCTCTCTTCCTGATCTGTCTCTCTCTCTCTCTATCTGTATGTGTCTCTGCATGACTCTCTCTCTTCCTGATCTGTCTCTCTCTCTCTCTATCTGTATGTGTCTCTGCATGACTCTCTCTCTTCCTGATCTGTCTCTCTCTCTCTCTCTCTCTATCTGTATGTGTCTCTGCATGACTCTCTCTCTTCCTGATCTGTCTCTCTCTATCTATCTGTATGTGTCTCTGCATGACTCTCTCTCTTCCTGATCTGTCTCTCTCTCTCTCTATCTGTCTCTGCATGACTCTCTCTGCTGCTGCTCTCTCTGTGTGTCTGTGTCTCTCTCTCTGCCTGCCTGTCTCTCTTTCTATCTCTCTGCCTGCCCGTCTCTCTCTCTATCTCTCTGCCTGCCGTCTCTCTTTCTATCTCTCTGCATGACTCTCGCTCTCTGCCTGCCTGTCTCTCTCTCTATCTCTCTGCCTGCCCGTCTCTCTTTCTATCTCTCTGCCTGTCTCTCTCTCCATCTCTCTGCCTGCCCGTCTCTCTCTCTATCTCTCTGCATGACTCTCTCTCTCTGCCTGCCCGTCTCTCTTTCTATCTCTCTGCATGACTCTCTCTCTCTGCCTGCCCGTCTCTCTTTCTATCTCTCTGCATGACTCTCGTTCTCTGCCTGCCTGTCTCTCTCTCTATCTCTCTGCCTGCCTGTCTCTCTCTCTCTCTCTTGCTCAACTGGTCTCTCTCTCTCTTTCTGCCCATGTTTCTCTCTCTACCTCACTCTGTCTGCCTCTTTCTCCATCTCTCTCTACCTGCATCACTCTCTCCCTCTCTCCGCCTGCCTCTCTCTCTCTCTGCCTGCCTCTCTCTCTCTCTCTGCCTGTCTCTCTCTCTCTCTCTGCCTGCCTCTCTCTCTCTCTCTGCCTGTCTCTCTCTCTCTCTCTCTGCCTGTCTCTCCCTCTCTCTCTGCCTGCCTATATGTCTCTGTCTCTCTCCTCTCACTGCTCATCAGCACTTTCCGGATGCTTTGTCTTAATTACAGAGCTGCGATAAACTGTACAACGGTTCCGAAAATACGCAACCAGACACACCTCACCCAATCAGCACTGACACGCAGCACAGTAATTACGCACAGCACGCTTTCAGCATGCTGGAGAAGCGAGCCGGCTCCTTCTGTGCGCCATGCTCACGCTCATTCTCACGCGTTTACCCATAATCCTCCTTCTCTGTGCATCAAGACATATCCATACAGAAATCCTGGACTAACTGGTCAAGACACAGAATTCCTGGAAATGTGCATGAAGAAGAAGAAGAGGAGGAGGAGGAGGAGGAGGAGGCAGAACAAAAACCTCCGTCTCCTTCTGCACCAACGACGTCACGTCAGAGTTGAAAGTGAAAAGTGAGAGAGAGAAAGAGAGAGAGTGAGAGAGAGAGAGGAGGAGAGAATAACGATGAGCTGGAGTGAAGTTGAAAGGACTGAATGACTTACCCGTCTTCTCTTTGATCTCACACAGCACGCTGAAGAGAGCCGGCTTCATTCTGTGGCAGTTCAACGCGTGTTTTCTGCAAAGAGAGAAATAAAAAAAAAAAAAGAAGAAGAAATGAGAGAGAGAGAGAGAGAGAGAGAGAGAGAGAGTCAGTTCGATATTGCTCAAGTGCGAAGAGGAAAGGAAACTGCTGTACAGAACGTACATTATGGCTGGTATATAGTATAGTGTAGTGTGTTATAGTAGAGAATATTTACACAACACACTTATTGGAGAGCGAGGAACATCCAAGCGCACGTTTCTCACCCGCAAAATGCAAAGGAAATTAATCAACACCACACGTGACTAAATGGGACGATGCACAAATGAGTCACAAAAGCACAATGAGTTTTGGTACGTTATTAATATAAATGTGACAAGCCGAAGAGGCTTTTTAAAGCGACCTCGGTTGCCTGTAACGGAGATATTGAGGGTGCTGAAGCGGTCCTCCATGCCTCTCCACAGCTAAATGAGTTGTTAAATGAAGCATAGCCCTAATTTGTCTGGAGAGAAAAGCTGTTGAAGAAGAAGCGGCAGCAGCAGCAGCATCATCATCATCATCTCCCCCTCCAGCTCTACTTCCCACCTCCCCTTTACACCCCGACACCGGACTGGCTATAGAGCCGCTGACACACACACACACACACACACACTCTCTCTCTCTCACACACACACACTCTCTCTCTCTCTCTCTCTCTCTCTCTCTCACACACACACACACAACGTTTCTCGCTCCGTCACTGAAGTGTGGCGTCCTGTCACGGCACGTCGTCTCGGCCTGATGATTCCTGCTCGCTGGAGATCTGATTTCGAGACCTTCCAGCCATAATTACAGAAATAAAACATGGTCTAGGAGAAGATGCGTGAGCTTTACGAGACTGAAGAGAGAACTGCGTTTACATACTTCAGCAAACACTGACCGCGATGACATCGGTGTGGCTCCAGGGTTAATAAACTGGACAAACACAACAGAGGTCAGGAATGAAACACTCAGAGGCACGGTGCTATAGGAAAATGATCAACAGCATGAAACTGATAGGTTTGCTACAACGGCACATCCTCAGGTGTTTGACTCAAATCACATCCGTCCTAGCAGCTATGAATTAAACCAACGGTCAGGAAAGCGGGGTCCGGAAACCATCGCCAAGATCCGAGTTACACTGGAGCTTAATCTTACCAAATCTATCATAATTAGGAGCACCGAAGGCAACTCCAAACCAACACGTTCTACTGATTCCTAAAGCTCTACAGAAAGCTTAAAAGAAAGATCTGGAAATGAATCCATACTCAAAACATACGAGAAAATATCAAGTTAAACCATAACCGCATATATTTTTATCCATTTAAGATCGCTGGACCCTCAGTCTAGTGGACGTCTTTACCTCTGACACTGGAGACTCCTTCACTGTATCAATAACCATCACCATAGACTCCATATAAAGAAGCGGTTACCATAGAAACAGGAACCTATCCAAACCAGGGCATTAACAGAAACCTGGTCAAGTGCTCTCAGAGCTGCTGTAACGAATCCAACGATACCACTGGACCCATCAGAATCAAGAGGCTTACAAAAACATAATGATTAACAATTCCTCACAGTTAAAGTGTCTTCATGGTGACGCAGATGCTTTATCGACCTTGCATCACTTCGAGCTGCCGGATTCTTCATACTTTTTTAAAAAACAAACAACAACGATTCTGCAGCAACACTGACGAGTTAAAACCTCACAGATGTGTGTGTTTCCCAGAGCAGAGCTACGCTCCGAGTCAGAGATACGCTGATTATATCACGAGTCTGTGTGTCTGTATTTTACACACATCAAGTAGTGTCAGAGATTCATCAATAAGACAATCGCTTAGTTTAACACAGCGCACTAAAAAAGACAACAGACTGCAAAAGCAACACGACGACGATGCTGCCCGCTCGCTTAACATTAACTGGAAACAAACGAATTCTCTCTCTCTCTCTCTTTAAAAGAAATGATGTACGTTGAGCAGGAAATACATCACACAGATTGCTTTCTGGAAATAACCAGGCCTGAGGGCTGAGGCATGTGAATAACCTAATAACCTTTGACACCTCGCACTTAGATTAGCCCGCGGTGAATCACGTGCTGCCAGAAATAACCCACGCTAATTAGCGTTCTCATTTCCAAAAAAATAAATAAATAAAAACACACACACCCGGCACATTCGCTGTTGAGAAGAAGTAGGTGATACATTCAGGGTTTAATACAGCAACAGGATGAAACACAGATGGGATGGAAAGAAAAAGAAGAACAAGAAGAAGAAAAAAAAAAAAGGTTCGAGTCGGTAGGCATTACGGAGAAGATTATTTAAGTCGCATTTTCAGGGTTATACACCAGATATGAGATGTGACATATCTGAAATAAAAATAGTCTAAAATAAAAGTGGTTAGGGCTAACGCTGACGTTAATCTAAACCCTTTCTAACGCATGAAGGATTATAGAAGATAAAACAGTGCAGAGTCATGTATAAGGCTTCTATCTCGTGCGGATGGAGAACCTTAAACGTATATATATATATATATATTTAAACACACACATATATAGATAGAGATATATTTAGCCTGAGATTTCTAAGCGCAGGTCTAACTCCCAGCGTGTCCTGGTTTTGGTTCCCCGTGTGAGAGGGAGGTATGATGAGGAGGGGTAGGAAGGGGAGGTTGCTCATGCAGTCCTGTACTGACCTGTGCTGGAAGTCGAGCGGCAGGGTGCATTCCCCCCCTGCCTGCGCGCTCCCCCCGGCTCCCCCTGCCTGTGTGGGGTCGCCTCGTCCCTCCTCTGGCCAGCATCTGGACACACGGCACAGGGGGAAAGGTTGAGGGCAGCCAGCGGAGAGCGCCAGCACTGGCAGCGCCTCCCACCGCCCCGGTTACATCCCCGACTACAACCCCACACCCGACCCGTTACCCGGACAGTGAAACCCGCGGCGGAGCTGACCAGAAAGTACAAAGAGGCGAAAAAGAAGAGAAACCAGCGTAGAACAGACCATCTGTGTTTCCTAGAGGACACGGACTTTATACAGTGATGAATAAATAAATAACCTTCAGAAGCAAATTTAGAGATTTTTTTTTTTTTTTTTTTTTTACAAAAGCAGACCCAAATACAGGACCTGACCCAATCAGACTCATTTTTTGGAGGATTTTCTGCATATCTTCCGACCTCCTGTTTGGAAACTCTTGGGGTCTCCGCAACCCAGAGTTCAGAAAGCGACGTTAAATCACCAACATGGCCGCTCGCAGCATCGACAGCAGACACGCTAGCGCTTCTCACCTTCTAACGCTTTTAAACTGTATACACGTTGGTGTTTGCTTTAGCTCAAGCGAAATAAAGACGGGTTCGAGAGTTAGAGGTAAACATGCGTCACTCATCACAGCTAGAAGGATAAATTCAGCTTAAAAATAAAGAGACATCCAGGGGTTTGTTTTCCTTCCCTGAATGCAGCATTAGTGCTGTGGAGATCGACACTGATGATGGGGGGGGGGAGACACATTAACCAGACATTTTTATTAATTATCTCCTAATTGTCATTTTTTTGTGCACAGGTGAGTTTCAGGAATTCTTGTAGAGTTTTTTGTATTTTTAACCAGATTGTGCAAGAAGTTTTTAATGTTGTTTTTTTAACTGGAAAACAAGCCAAACAAACCGCACATAAAAACATAAGGATGGATTCTGCACTGATGCAATCAATAAATAAATAAATAAATAAAAACAGATTAATTTGGTTCATAATGAGAATTAAATGTAGTGATTTAATAATAATTAAAAATTTAAAAATATATAATTAATTAAATAAATAAATTTGTTTAAATAAAAAAAAAATTCAGATCCATTTGGGTCATAAAAAGAAAAAAATTAAATAAATATAAATAAATAAATAAATAAATAAATAAATAAATAAATCAGAAATAAAAATTCCAGTTCCATTCGGGTCATAAAGAGAATTACATGTAATGATTAAAAAAAAAAAATAAATTAAAAAATAAAATAAATATTAAAAATTCCAGATCCATTTGTATCATAAAGAGAATTACATGTAATGATTTTTTTCAAATTACAAATATAAAAAATAAATAAATAATATAAATTAAAATTCCAGATCCATTCGCATCATAAAGAGAATTAAATGTAGTGATTCAACAGACGAGAAAAAAAAAGAAGACATTTTTATACCTGTTGAAGATTTGCCCCCAGTTACGTGCTATATGAGACTATTTGTTAAGCAGTGTTGCAATCACACAAGACTGAGTTGACTTTTAGAAAGGAAAAAATAAAAAAAAACCCGGGCAGAGCTGGTGCACGACTTGCTAAATCCCCCCGGCTTATATCAACATCGGGACATTCCTAGTGAGTTACGTCTCGTGTAAACTCGAGCCAGTTTCTTTCTCGCTCGTGAAACCCAAGTGAAACACACCGACTCGCCTCAGACTCGTTTTCCCTTCATAATCCTTAATCTCTTTTGTTATTCCTACATTTACTGTACATTTTAGCACCCGGGCTACGTCTACTTCCTGCTCTACTACCTGAAAAAGTTTTTCCATCACCAGGATGGAGAAAATTGAAACGAAAACAAGGAAATAAAGCTAGCTGATACAAGTGTGTTAAAAATACCCCGCGTTATTGAGCACTAGTCGTTACAGTGGTTAAAAAAAAAAAAGGGCGCTATAAAAACCCATTTCAGCGTTTTAATAACCGGAGAGACGATCGATGGAAATGTAGCGACGGGGCGTCGGAGTAAAACTTCATCAGTAATCAGGATCTCTTTATGCGTGATGATGATGAGCTCGGTTCATTTTATTGCCTTCTGATGCAAATGATACTTAATTAATATTTAATTACGTTACACAGCCGCCGGTTTGGACTCAACGTGACGGCTAGCAGTCGGCTCTAATCAAAATATTTCACGTGACGGTTACTGACTCGACTAATGCGTTCCTCAGGGCCATGGATATCAGGAGAAATCGAGCTGCGATATCTGGGTTCCTGCGATAACTTCTTCCATGTATTTAAGCAACATGCCGCTATTGGATTTACTCATCAATCACTTCGGTTTGTTTGGGACAGTTTCATTTGCCCACTTTATTAGGAACACCTGTTTATTTACATATTCGTCCGATCAGCCAATCACGACACAGGAGAACCATGCAGAACATCACGGAGATGCAGATCTTCATAATGTTCATGTCATACATGTGAATGAAGAAAAACTGGCTGGTTAGTGCCAGATGGGCTGGTTTGAGTGTTTCAGAAGCTGTTGGTCTCCTGGGATTTTCACACACACAACAGTTTGGTGCGAAAAACAAAAAACACTTAAGTGAGCGATGGGTCTGTGTGTGGAAACGACTGGATAGTGAGAGGAAAAAAAACGGACAGATTCTGAGTTCCGGTTACTCGTATAATCGCCGTGATGAGCTCAAAAGCATCTCAGAAAGACATAGATCCTTGAGGTGGATGAGCTACAACCACCTCAAGATGTGGTTTTCTGTTGTTTAAGCTCATCCACCTGAAATGAAGTTTTTTACTCTTTCCGAGATGCTTTTCTGCTCGACACGGCTGTAAGGAGCGATTATACCAGCCGCTATATCCCTCCCGTCAGCTCAGACCCGTTCTGCTCTGCTCCTTCTCTCATCAACAAGGTGTTTCAGCCTGCAGATCCTCGGCTCACGGGAGACTCTAGAGACTGTTGTGTGTGAAAATCCCCAGAGATCAGCAGTTTCTGAAACACTCAAAAGCAGCCCATCTGGCACCAACAACCACGCCACAGAGATCACCTGAATATTTCTCCTTCTCGTTCACGTAAAGCTCTGGACGTCTTTCTGCAAGATTCTGTACACTGCCACGTGATTGGTTGATTGAACCACTGGGGTTCCTAATAAAGTGGAGGGTTATTGTGTACAGTGCGATACGCATCGTAGAAATGTCTGGACACGGAGATATTTAAACCCTAATCTTCTTCGTTTTGTGATGCAATGAATTGATCTGGTTATAAACAGCGACATTGATCGCTGAAAGGAAATTAGCCGGCTTGTTTTTGCCTGCAGGTTTTATCGACAGGTTCTGACCTGCACCGAGACGTTTCTCCCTTTTCAAGCATCATCGGTGTCGATCTTTCACGAATGTGCTCGGAGCCGACACGTGCTTCTCTTTATCGTCCCGGTGAGAGGAGATCCGACAGCTCGGGCTCGCTTAGAGGAAGCCAAGGATCTGCTGAGCCACAAAGCAACTGTTTTTTGAGATCATGTGCATGAATATATTAGCAAGAAAAGTCCATGCTGATGCTAAACATATTGAAATATCAGCTGCATATGGAGACAGTGGTACAAATTTGTTTGCGCCAATGTGACATCACAAGATGCTCTACAAAACAAAGTTTACTCCCGGAAATGTGTAACGGCGTACTGAGTCTTAGAGAAGCAGAGCAGAGCCTGGACTCAAAGTCCCAGAATGCAATGCACCACTGAGCTAGCCAGCGATCCACACACTGACCGTGATACCAGCATCAAAGTGAAGAAAAAAAGAGACAGGTGGAAAAGGTTAAAGCTCCGCCGCATCGCTGTCTTTGGATCAAGATGCACTTCCAGTGGTTTGGCTATCAGCAGGTAGTCAAACGGCATTGTGGGTAATTGTTAACCGGATAAGAAAACGCATTCAGCTGAAGATCAGCTGCTAATTATAAATATTGACGCGCAACTCGTCGAGGGTGTGTGTGTGTTGTTACATGTCAGAAGAGGTTTTAATTAGAATTCATTTCACTCTAAACTTCAAATATTCCGCACGTGACAAAAACCCAGCAGTCCATAAAAAAATAAAAATAAAATAATAAGAGATGAGCTCTAAGTGACGTTTCTAAATTAAAAATGATGGACATGTGCGATGCATTATGGATGACGCAACAGATCATTAAACCGCTCAGATGACAACGCAGCAACACAAAGGAGCGCTTGTTAGAGCGGCATTCGAGGCGTGTTTTTAAAAATCACCGATCCTATTTTTAACGCGGATCCAACACGATGCCGACGGCAGAGCCGCGACTGTGGGCCGATACCTGATACTAATCCGATACAGACGTCCTCTTAGTAACCGGTCTCTGCCAGCGAGTTGTGCAAAACATTAAAGGCGTGATGCGACTCGCTTATAGACAACGCAGCCTTTGTTCGTCTTTAAAAATAACATCCGTGGCTCCGGACGCGAAAGCTGGAAAAGGTACGCGGCGTGTGTGCGAGACGAGCGGCTCGGCTCGGGTTTTTCGGGACAGACGCAGAGCCTCGGATTGGACTATGAAACGAGAGGGTTTCTTTTTTTTTTAAAGATAGTTTGCATGCTTTCCATTCTGAAAGCTTTCTGAAAAATGTCTCCCGTCACACCAGAAAATCAAGTAAAGCCACTGACAAGGGCTCAGAAGTCACATAACTTCCACAGCTACCTAAAAACCAGGGGCGGACTCAGGGGCGGGGCCATGTGACCAAAAAAAAAAAATCATATCGTGCTACTTGAGAGCATTGTATGATACGCGATTTATAATTTATCTGACAGAGCAAGCTGATGAAACGACAGCGATGAGATCGGAGATGACACACGTGTCGCGGTATCTCCGATCATGATACTGGCATCATATTGTCGTATCGTATCGCCCAGGCCTCAACGTCACTTCACGGAGGAAGCGAAAGCTCCAGCAGCGTGGAGTGAAGATATTCTGAAAATCTACGTATCGTCTGCACGCTCTGACCAGTTTCATTCCTACACATATCTCTAAACCAGATCTTCACTACGAGACATCCGGAAAGCACTGTGATGACCGTCTCTACAGGAAGTGGCTACACGTTTTCTTTTTTTTCTTTTTTTTAAAAAACCCTTTAACTGGAAATTGGAGCGTAGAAGGAAGGCGAGATCCCCGTCCGGGCGGCGTCCTGCCTCCATCTCATTAATAGAAACTCGATTTTGCGACCAGCTGCTCTCGTGCACACATTATAGGAGAATTGATTGCACGCCGAACACAATGAAAAGGATGAACACCAGGGAGGGAGGGACGAGGAGGAAGGAGGAGGAGGGGGGAACGGGGGGTCGAAAAAGAAGCGAATTAATTAAGAGAACCAGGTGGTCAAACGGTTTGGGGGAAGAGGGAGAAGGGGGAGATCGCAAGCTAATGACGCATAGCGGAGCAGCCGTGATCCTTCAATGAATAATAAAAAAAAAAAATGAAAAGACGACGCATCATCGGGGAAATAAAAGCTGGAGGCTACGTGCACGTATGTGCTAAAGAGAGTGTCACGGTAATGGTGATCCAAAAATTGCGCACTATTGAGTGAAATCATTAGGCGTGTCCTGATCGCGACCCCCCCCCCCATTTTCATTACAATGGAGACACGTGGCGCGGTCATCCTTACAGTAACCGAGCCAAACGAGACCGGCGGTGCCAAGTTATGCGAAACGTCACGGAGCATCGCCTCGTGTCACGTGTGAGGAAATGTCAGATCTGCTACGCCAGGATGCTCAGCGTGTCCCAGTACAGTGTAGCTTGCAGTAGTTTTAATAATTAGGGAAGGTGTTTAAGATTTCTGAATCCATCCATTCACCAAAGACCTCCAAAACCATCATATACTGGTGAGGTGGTTTATTTCAAAAGAAAAATGCTCAGGGTGCCAAAACATTTACAATACCTTCACATACAGAAACGTTACTCATCTAAGCACTGAACTGAGTGGTGGTTATGGGTGCCAAAACTTTTATAACTAACGAAAAAACCCACATCAATCTAAACTCTGAGCTTTAATCTGCATGCTAAACAACACAAAAGTGTTTGGCTTTTCTTAGCTTTACTCGAACGTCACTACTGACACACAACACAAACAGGAGAGCGCTGCGGGTGCCAAAATTTTTACATCAAGCCTACAGTCAGACCAACAACATTTATAAACAAGTGAAAGCTGCACAGAGAAGCATTTCCTCTCTGCAAGATCACTGTGAATAAAAGATGAAGTGTGATGAAGCTCCATCCTGCTGTTGATTAGTTTCCAGTAACGGAGTTTACCAATAATGATTTGATCTGTATTACACATCATGCTTTTTTTCCCCATCCCTTTAGAGCTATATTTAGCATCATGCTATCGCTTGTGTTACAGCAGCTATCCCTCCCTCTTTTCTCACTAGAAGGCGCTCTGCTCTGATTCGCTGCACTGGAGACTTCTTCCGAAAGAAAACCCGATGATACAATGACAATAAATAACAACTTGCTTTAATAAATTCTGTTCATCTTCGATCCACATGGCGTGTTAGACATACTCCCTGAGTACCTTGTTACCATGGAAACGTGTCAGATGGTGCGATTTCTACAGCCGTATAGACGACTCCAGGCCTTCTCAATGCTGCTGTGGCGTGAAAAACAATCGAATAAAAGCGTCTCTCTCTCTCGGTCCTGACCAACCCCGTTCTGAAATCTCGCGCTCAGCACGGCGGCAATGACTTAATTAAGACTCCGTGATTATCTATGCTAATGAGGGAGCAGATTAATCGCGTTCGTTCATCCACACGCTCTTCGCGGGACGAGCGGCGCTCTCGCACGCGCTTCCTAGGCTGTAGCCTTTACGCATGTAGCCGTGCGTTGAGACCTTGGAGAAGGAGAGCGCGGTGAAACAGGAGGTTAAGTAACGGTCATTACAGCAGATTAAATCCGTGTAGCGTGACTGAAGCCGGAGCTCCGTTGCGTTTCTCGGCCCGCTGGGAAAACTTGTGCAGAGCCGAACTGCTCCATTAAAACTCCTCTGCATGTGACTAATGCGCAACAGATGGATGTTCGCTGTGCAACAACGTCGCATATTCCTAGGCAGTGGGCGCTCTTGGTAACTTTAGACACGTGGTTATGGCTTAGAGGTGGAGCAGGTATAAGACTTTATAACAGGTGAAGTACAACAGCACTTTACTGTATAGAGTTCACATACTCTGAACTTATAAAGAGCTGCTGGTTTTTTATTTCATTTATTTAAACTGGACTTCTGGTGGTTACTGGTTTCAAAATAAAAGTATTAAAGAGGTTAAGCCTTCGATTAAAAAATAAATAAATAAAACTTCTTTACTATAACGTCCATACTGAGAAAAATGATGGGGGGGGGGGAATACACTTCATGTTATTCAAAAAAAAAAAAAATTATTTAAAAAAATAATTTTTTTGTACTTAACTGAAACAGTATTTAAATAATACATTTTATTTAATTTTAAATAATATATTATTTGTATTGTTATAAGGTTTTTGGTGAAATTTTGTTTTTTTATGAATTATTAATAGATAATTAATGGGGAGTTTAAATGGAGTACTCTAAAATATAGTTTTTTTTTTAATTAAAATATTGTACACATTTTTTCATATTAAAAAACGTGAAGCTTTTATTTTATTTTATTACGCATTTTAATGAAAACATTTTACACTGCCCTTTTGAATTAGTGCGGAATAATAAATAGTATTTTTTATTTAAGTCAAATAATACTTTTTAATTTATTTATTTAAATAAATACTATTACATTTATATTCCCCACTCCTTTTCAATGCTAGATATAAAAAAAATATTAATTACACATAATTATCATAAATTGCAATTTATTATCACTTATATAAATTATACATAATAAATTATTTATTTATTTATTTTTTAGGATCAGGTTTGAAGGATTTGGATTAACTCCTTGAGCCCACTCATTAGCCCCACCCATTTCTCATCAAGCCCTGCCCCCTGGCCCTACAGAGACCTGTGGAGTAAAAAGACTAAAAAAAAAAGACAGAGGAAGCGCATCAAAACACAAACACGCGTTATAAACTGGTTTACGAATCCAAGTTTGCAGTGGATTAATGTGCTTTCTCAGAGTTCGTGACCCCGTTTGGTATTTTTATCATCTTTCATGTTGTTGGTATAAAAAAAAGTCAATGAAGTCTCAATATCGATACTTACTGAGACTAGCAGAATCGTCTCGGAGTATCGCGATATGATTATTTTTGTCGCCTCGTCCTCCCTTCAGAAAAACCCAACAAACTTTCTATAGGCTCCTTCACCTCATGCTGACAATCAAACACTCACATGGAAAAACAAAAAAAAAATCACGACGTTCCCTCTGGCTAATAAATACGACTCCGTTTCCTTTTTCCTTGCGCGCGTTCGGATTTCTCACTCATTATACGAGAGGTCATTAACAGCATCATTAAAAACAGAGAGGGTGAAACGGGAGATGCATTAGTGAGGCTGCGCTGATGTGGAAAATAAGGCACAAAAAAAACAACACACACACAACACAGACCTTAATGATTCTTAAGTCTTAGCTTGGACTGAAGGGGGGGGATTTCTACTTTACTGAATCTCCAGATCTGGGTAATTCCTGAACAAGAACCAAAAACTACTCAAACACTTCACACGCAGATGTGTGACTCTGCATTTACTTGCAGGCAGAAAAGAAAAGACAAGAGATCACTAAGAGCGCTCTGATTTGTCCCCTAAATCTCCGGGACTGGACGAACAGTGCAGAGAAATCCCTATTTTTTTTCCTCCCCAATCTGAACTCTCTCACGGGATCAGTAAAGTATTAATCACAGGGCCACGTTCGCTCTTCAACCGCACATAAAACCTGAAGATCACGAGCACCTCGGGCTGCATGCTCTCTCGCAAAGAGAACGGTTCCCTGAAGGGTTCTTCACTTTGTTCCTCCGGGGAACCGTTAAAGTACACTCTTAGAAAAGTGGGGGAAAATAAATAAATAAGCCAATCCTGGTGGCTGAGGTGGAACTGCCACCTTTAGTACATTTAGTTTATCATCTTTTACCGGGGAAAAAAGGTGTGCGTGTGTGTGTGGTGAACCTGTAAATCTTTACTGTAGCTACAATCTAATTACCAGGCTGAAATCTGTTTTAAAAGGTGCACTAGATCCACCGGTCCAGGTGAAAGACGTATATTAAAAGTGGGGAGGAAAGGTGAAGTTTAGTACCTTTTCCCCCCTCTGAGGGTCTATTTATTGCTTTGGAAATGATGACCTTTTTACCATCAATAGTGTATAATCTAACAGGACATCTTTATATATTAAAAAACAACATGTGAGATCTCCTTTACAGTGTTCATAAAAATAACTAAAAAGACACAAGGAAGGAAAGGAAAGGAAGGAAGTTCCAAAGCGCTGCTGCTTTAAACCTTTTCGCACCCTGGGTTACTTTCTCAAAGCCTTTTAAAATCAGGACCGATGCGAGGCATTTCATCAACGCTTTTCATCGTCACTTAGCTGGAGTTAGAAACAAAACGGTTCTGTGGTGCAGCGTGGGAAGGGAGAGAGCACTGGCTGGAGGACAGATTTTTGGGGATGTAGTAAAAGTTAAAGCTTGGTGCACATGGAAACACGTGAGGTTGCAGAAAGTAAAAGCTTGTTTTAGTCACTGAACCCAGTTTCTCTGGAAACTTCACTCACTCCGTCTTAACCGCCTCAGCATTTCTCATACCCATGTACAAACACACAATAGTCCTGCTTTCCCACTTCTGACCCTGTCCCCTTTCTGGAATTTATTTTTTTCCCATTCGGAATGAATAAGCCTGATAAATCTTATCTTATCAGATTCTACAAAAAAAAAAAAAAAAGAAAGAAAAGAAGAGAGGGATTTTTGGCTTTCCAGGAAAAAAAAAAAAAAAAAAGTTTCGCATTTGGGGAAACAATGCTGGAGAAAAAAAATTTCCCAGCTCAACTCTTTAGTTTTCTTTCCAAGTGCTTCCATGCACATGCATTCTTCACTTTCTACACACACACACACACTCAGAAAATTTTCCATTAAGTCAAATACTGGTTATATAAAAAAAAAAACATTTCCTGAGCTGGACACTGAAATGTGCTCCTGCATTTACAAAATCAAACACTTTTACATTAGGTTTTTCGAAAATAAATGTTAATAAATAAATAAATAAATACCTGGCTTGGGCCTCATCCAGGCTTTCATCAGTGATGGCCATGATCTGCTGCAGGATGTCCCCGATGTCCTGCTGCTTCCGGACCGGATCCGGGTCATTCGGGTCGCCCTGACCGAGTCCTCCGAGCCCGGTTAGTCCCGACAGCATGCGGGTCTGATGATCATCCATTTTTAAAAAACTCCCAAATTGTAAAAACAAATGATATTTAGTAGTAGTAAACACACGACGAAGCTTGGGATGTAGTTAAGTGTCCGAGTGTGAGATGATGATGATGATGATGATGATGATGTACCGCGGCTGCGCAAAAGAAAAAGGGAAAAAGAAAAACCAAAAACCCACGTATGCACCCTTACTGTTTTTTAAAACACTTCGAAATGTTACACAGAGACTTAGTTTTAATGTTCAATCCGGATACACCGAGTGTTTGAAAATCTCCCCGTTAAACTAAACAAACAAAAGGAATTAATAAACACTGATTGACTCTCTGAACTACTCCAGACAGGGAACACAACATCGTTCGGTTGTTTTCTTTTTTTTTTGGTAAAAAATAAAAAATAATAATAAAATTATTATTATTTATCTGTTCGAGTAACTTAAAAAGTTAAACCGTGCAGCATTTAGATTAATGTTGCTACAAAGGAGAACGAGAAATAAAAAAAAATAAACAAAGACGAAATGAAAAGAAATCAGTGTTTGAGAGAGGGGGGGGGGGGGACCGGAGAATAATGAAGCAGCGTTCACTTTCTGCAAAACGCGCAAACGGTTACGGAGCGTTTAAAAAATATCTACAATAGTGGAGGGAGAAGAAGAAGAAGAAGAAGAAGAAGGGAAAAAAACCAAAACAACGGAGAAATAACGCGGTACAGGGCAGTTCTCGCTATATTCCGAGCTCACGAAGAAACAGATCGGACTTCTCTAAACGCCTTTTGTAGCTTTTTTAAAGCAAATTAGCTAACTAGCGAACTAGCATTGTAGCCAAACTAGCCAGCAACACAACAGAAAAAATCATGCAGCCTAGCCGAGACGGAGCAGAGCGCAGCGGGCTAAAGCTAGCGCTGGTGTGTCGTATAATGTTTGCAAATGAAACATTAAAAAACTAAAACTAAAAAAAAATTAGATTGAAAATGTAAGGCGAACAACGGTAAACATGCTGAGCTCCATCCAAGCGAAGTGGCCAGTCGGTTGCTTGCCCCGAAAAAGCCTTTTCGCTCTGCTACACTCGCTCAGCCCTTTCGTTGGGGCTGCCAAGGTTGCCAGATTCTTGACGATATCCCTCGTAATGCATACCAACGTACGTTTTTCGCTACGATCTTAAAAACGAACACATTCGGATTCCTAGAATAGTTGTGGATCTCGACTCACGTGAACGCGCAATCAGTGCATCGTGAAATGCTTCCTTTTCAAAGGCTCTAAAAGGAAATGTTGCTTAAAGGACTTAACCGCAATCTGGCAACACGCCGTGATGACTACGTCACGGCGGAGGTTGGAGTATGTGCTGAAGCCTCTAGGGGCAGAGTGGTCACTCTCATTCACATCCACACTCATCACTCCGAGTGATTAATAAAAAAACAAAATTTACATGGCACTCCTAACAAATTACAAAAGGGGGGAAAATCATCTTAGATCAGCTGCGTCACTTCACATCATTCATTCTGATGTTGCTTTTTTATTTTTTCTCTCTCTCTCTCTCCCTCTCTCCTGACATGGCACATGGTTAAAGGCTAAACTGTTTTTTAGTGGATTGCTGGAGGACTGCCCGCTGCAAAATCCTGCAGTTTTTGTGTTGGAAAAAAACATCAAAAAGTGCCACTGTTTACCTACAAATTTATCCACACATAAAATAAATAAATAAATGAACAAACAAGGAGAAAGACGTAATAGGATATGAAAATGGGCATCAAGAGAAAATAAGAAGGGGAAAAAGGCAAAGTTTATTCTGGCATCGTGTGCACTTATATTTTATTCATTTTAAAAGAATTGGGGGTTTTTTTCTACATAGTTTCTGGGTTGGAAACAAAAGTTAACTGAAAGCTATTTAACTAGAAAATCATCTGAGCAGATTGAGAATAAATAAATAAATACATAAATAAATAAAAGGTAAGAAAAACAGAGGAGGTTTAGATATGACGGCTAAGATCATGTTTTATTCTAAAATAAAATTTCCTCTGTGGAAATAAATCTATTTTATTAGGATTAGAAATTCTATTTACAAATATAACAAATGACCAACTAATTGTTTAAATATTGTTTTTAAAATAATAATAATAATAATAATAATAATAATAATAATAATAATAAATAAATTAATAAATAAATAAAGATCCAGGTTCATCGGAAAAGGTTAATAGATTTATTTAAAATAAATGACTATTTATTTATTTATACTTGTATCAGATACCTCTTGAAGAAAGCTCTTTGAAACATCATTTTCTTTTATTATTAGATTTTTTGTAAATGCTTTAAAAAAAAAAGCTAAATGTGAGACTTTTTGAAAAAAAAATACAATTTTTCTTTTCAAAAGATGAAACGTGAAATACATGTTTTTATAAAATGAATAAAAGATACAAAGAGTGACAATTTGTGTGAAATTGGGGGGGGGCAATTAATCTTTTAAAATTTTGTTATTATTTAAATTATTTTTTATTATTATTTAAATTATTATTTTTTCTTTCAATTATTCTAATATTATATATTATATATAACATTTGCCCATGTGTGTTTCTCTGGAGAAAGAAAGAAAGAAAGAAAGAAAGAAAGAAAGAAAGAAAGGAAAAACAGGTGGAGAATATGAATATCAAAAAATCACCATGTGCTGGAGAGAGAGAGAGAGAGAGAGAGAATGAAAGAAAGAAAAGAAAAAGAAAGAAAGAAAGAAAGAGAGAGAGAAAAAGAAAGAAAGAACTGAATCTGTAAACAGCCTAAATGTCTCGATGGACTTCTTGTCCATTTGTTCTCTGGGTGTACAAACTTTTTCACACAGCTGTGGAGGTGATGTCTACAACCTTGACATCTTTGACATCTTCCAGGATAAAGTTAAAGGTTAAAGTTTGCCTCATAGATGAAACAGAAGTGTGATCACTTTGATCATTTGGAACAGGAGAAATAGAAAGACGACAAAAAAAAAAATCTTAAGAAAACAGACGAGACGAGAGGGGAAAAAAATAGTAGAGACCCATGGTGTGTTTTAGGATCATTAAAAAAACAGTAATGTGTATATTCCTGGTGTAAAGACTGAATCATTCCAGCACATTTCTGAGCATTTTCATCAGATTACTTTATTCAAATAAAAAAAATCCTGAAGTTTCTGCTGCTGAATTCTTTCCAGCTCCTTCATTCAACATTCAACTATTCTACAGAGGTTTCTGGGAGAACAGATTAAACCTGAGAGCCAGGCATATATTTAAGGGGTTTCTGCAGTTTGGTGACATCAAAAGAAAGAGAGAGAGAGAGAGAGAGAGAGAGAGAGAGAGAGAAAGAAAGAGAGAGAGAGAGAGAGAGAGAAAGAAAGAAAGAAAGAGAGAGAGAGAAAGAAAGAAAGAAAGAGAGAGAGAGAGAGAAAGAAAGAGAGAGAGAGAGAGAAAGAAAGAGAGAGAGAGAGAAAGAAAGAGAGAGAGAGAGAGAGAGAGAGAGAGAGAGAGAAAGAAAGAAAGAAAGAAAGAGAGAGGGAGAGAAAGAGAGAGAGAAAGAAAGAGAGAGAGAGAGAGAGAGAGAGAGAAAGACAGACAGACAGACAGAAAGAAAGAAAGAAAGAAAGAAAGAAAGAAAGGTGGAGAATAAGAATATCAAAAAATCACCATGAGAGAGAGAGAGAAAGAAAGAAAGAAAGAAAGAAAGGAAAAACAGGTGGAAAATAAGAATATCAGAAAATCACCATGTGCTGGAGAGAGAGAGCGAGAGAGAGAGAGAGACAGAAAGAAAGAAAGAAAGAAAGAGAGCGAGAGAGAGAGAGAAAGAAAGAAAGAAAAAGAAAGAAAGAAAGAAAGGAAGAAAGAAAGAAAGGAAAAACAGCTGGAGAAGCAGAATATCAGTAAATCAGTGTGTGCTGGATTAGGAGAGAGAGGCGAGGCGGTCAGTGTCCGGGCAGGAGAACAGGACAGACCCGGCTGTGGTTTTATGCTGACGCTCGGCACATCTCTCTCCTGCAATCTACGGCTAATCAATCTGAGAAGAGGGGCGAGGATGAGAGAGAGAGAAGGAGAGAGAGAGAGAGAGAGAGTGAATGAACCACGACCTGAACTCATTATCACACAACTGCTCTTAACACACACACACACACACACACACACACACACACACACACACACGCACACACACACACACACACACGCACACACACACACACGCACACACCAGATAAAGTTTGGGTCATGTTTACTTAATCTCTCTCTCTCTCTCTCTCTCTCTCTCTCTCTGAATAGTGTCTGACTTTTCTCCTCATTGTCATTCGAAGCACTGTTTAAAGGAAGTTTAAAGGAAAACTCCAGCGTTCCTCCACATTGCTGGAACGACTGCAGGTATGACTGCAGGTGCACCGTGTGTGATGATCACCCTGGAGAATTTCCACACGCTTCCCTGTAATGAAGAAGAAACATTTTTTTGTGGAATGTTGAACCAGATCCATCATCAGAATGTGAGCGAGGGAATTGTAGACCTGAACTGTGTTTTTCCAGAGAGGAAAATGTTGTTTTGTGTTACCGCTACAACACTAACCCTCCTGCAGAAGTGGAAAGTAACCAGGAACTGCTTCCTCTTGGTTCTCTGGTTTCCTCCTGCTTCCTTTGTGGATTATTGACACGAAATGTGAACATGGCACCACAATGCTAATCAGGATAACTAGAGTAATTGAGATAGCTAGGATAACCAGGAAAACAGGGATAACTAGGTTATTCAGGATAAGTAGGGTACCCATGATAACTTGGATAACAGGAATAACTAGGACAACCAGGATAACTAGGATATTCAGGATAAGAAGGATAAATGGGATAAATAGGATAACTGGGACAACCAGGATAAGAAGGATAATCATTTTAACTATTACTGTGTTAACTAGTATAACCGGGAAAACTAGAATAACTATTTTAATTATTTATTATTTTAATTAATTTATTATCTGTGCTTGTGGATACTGCTGGAAGCTTTAAATTTCCCTTTGGGATGAATAAAGTAAGTATCTATCTATCTATCTATCTATCTATCTATCTATCTATCTATCTATCTATCTTATTCAGGATAGGAAGGATGACTGTGATAACTAGGATAACTAGGACAACTAGGATTTTCAGGATATGGATAATCATTATAACTATAACTGGGTTAACTAGTATAACTGGGATAACTAGGATTTTCAGGATAAGAAGGATAACTGGAATTACTAGGATGACTAGGAGATTAAGGATAAGAAGGATAACCATGACAACTAGGATTTTCAGCATAAGAAGGATAACTGGAATAACTAGGATGACTAGGATATTTAGGATCAGAAGGATAACTGTGGTAACTAGGATAACTGGGACAATTAGGATTTTCAGGATAAGAAAGATAACAGGGATAACTAGGACAAGCAGGATAACTGATAAAACCAGGATAATTAGAACAGCCTGGGTAACTAGGATATTCAGGATAAGAAGGACAGATGGGATGACCAGGATAATTAGAACAACCGGGATGACTAGGATATTCAGGATAAGGAGGATAACCGTGATAACTAGGATTTTCAGCATAAAAAGGATAATTGGGTTAAATAGGATAGCAGGGATAACTAGGACAACCAGGATAACTGATATAACCAGGATAATTAGAAAAACCTGGGAAACTAGGATATTCAGGATAAGAAGGATAACCGTGATAACTATAATGATTGGGATAACTAGGATCAGAGGGATAACCGTGAAAACTAGGATAACTGGGACAATTAGGATTTTCAGGATAAGATAGATAACTAGAACAACCGGGATGACTAGGATATTCAGGACAAGAATGATAACCGCGGTAACGAGGATATCTGTTACAACCTGGATTCTCAGGATAACTGGAATAACTAGGATGACTGAGATGACTAGTATAACAGGGATAACTAGGATATTTATGATAAGAAGGATAACCGTGAAAACTAGGATTTTCAGGATAAGGATAACTGGAATAACTAGGATTTTCAGGATAAGGATAATAATCATAACTACAATGACTGGGATCACTAGGATATTCTGGATAAGAAGGATAACTGGGATAACTAGGACATTCAGGATAAGAAGGATGACTGGAATAATTAGGACATTCAGGATAAGAAGGATAACTGGGATAACTAGGACATTCAGGATAAGAAGGATAACTGGGATAATTAGGACATTCAGGATAAGAAGGATAACTGGGATAACTAGGATATTTATGATAAGTAGAATAACCAGAATAACTAGGATATTCTGGATAAGAAGGATAACTGGGATAACTAGGACATTCAGGAGAAGAAGGATAACTGGGATAACTAGGACATTCAGGAGAAGAAGGATAACTGGGATAACTAGGACATTCAGGATAAGAAGGATAACTGGGATAATTAGGACATTCAGGATAAGAAGGATAACTGGGATAACTAGGATATTTATGATAAGTAGAATAACCAGAATAACTAGGATATTCTGGATAAGAAGGATAACTGGGATAACTAGGACATTCAGGAGAAGAAGGATAACTGGGATAACTAGGACATTCAGGAGAAGAAGGATAACTGGGATAACTAGGACATTCAGGATAAGAAGGATAACTGGGATAACTAGGACATTCAGGAGAAGAAGGATAACTGGGATAACTAGGACATTCAGGATAAGAAGGATAACTGGGATAACTAGGACATTCAGGAGAAGAAGGATAACTGGGATAACTAGGACATTCAGGATAAGAAGGATAACTGGGATAACTAGGACATTCAGGATAAGAAGGATAACTGGGATAACTAGGACATTCAGGAGAAGAAGAATAACTGGGATAACTAGGACATTCAGGATAAGAAGGATAACTGGGATAACTAGGACATTCAGGATAAGAAGGATAACTGGGATAATTAGGACATTCGGGATAAGAAGGATAACTGGGATAATTAGGACATTCAGGATAAGAAGGATAACTGGGATAACTAGGACATTCAGGATAAGAAGGATAACTGGGATAATTAGGACATTCGGGATAAGAAGGATAACTGGGATAATTAGGACATTCAGGATAAGAAGGATAACTGGGATAACTAGGACATTCAGGATAAGAAGGATAACTGGGATAATTAGGACATTCAGGATAAGAAGGATAACTGGGATAACTAGGACATTCAGGATAAGAAGGATAACTGGGATAATTAGGACATTCAGGATAAGAAGGATAACTGGGATAACTAGGATATTTATGATAAGTGGAATAACCAGAATAACTAGGATATTCAGGATAAGGATAATGGTGATAACTAGAATGACTGGGATCACCAGGATATTCCGGATATGTAGAGTAACCAGCATAACTAGGGCGTTCAGGATAAGGCTCTTAATGAAGAATAATGGCTGAACAGCTTTGCGAAGATCTTTCCCACTCGTCAGTCTCATCTTCAGCTTCATTACGTTGAGGTTTTTAATTTACGTTCCAGAGCTGAACATCAGGAACCATTTCAACACATCTGCCCTTAAGCTTCTGTTAGAAAAGTCGTTCCAGTGAGCAGGTTTATTTTTTGCTTTTCTCAGTGCAGGGAAATGTTCGGAGAGTTCTAGTCCAGGTTGATGACACATCACACACACTCACACACACACTCACACACACATCACACACACATACTCACACACATACTCACACACATACTCACACACATACTCACACACATACACGGCAGATTGAGATCAGGCTGAAAGGCAGCAGTTTTTCTTTAAAGCTTTACCGAATATACAAACAGGGAAATATGTGAAGAGCTCTGATCTTCTGTTGGCTGACTTTCTAAGTGAAGAGTATCTGTCACCTCCAGAAAATAGGGTTTTGTTTTTTTGTTTTAAATCCCGGTCTGAATAGGCGTCCTCTTTCACTCTTCGAGGCAGATGCACTCTCGGCCTCATTTTCATCTAAATAAGAATCGATCTCTAACTGCGTGCTTCCCCCAGTGCATGCAACGCGGGGGACTTAACCCCTTTCCCCTCTTCCACACACACACACATTAGTGTTAGCCTTTCTATCCTTCTGAGGACCTTCCTTTGACATAATTATTCAAGCAGCTAATTAAACCCTAACCTTAAACCCTACAGCCAATAGAAAACATTTTGCCTCGTTTTTTCCCCCTCCTCAATAGGGACAGATGAAATGTCTCCACAAGGTTAACACTCAATATCTTTGTGAAAACATTTGGTCCCTACCAAGGTATAAAAACAACCCCCACAACCACACACACACCTCCTCTCTCTCTCTACGCATATCAAATACTAATCAACATCCAGAGATCAGTTCTGCAGATAAAACCTTCGCTGAGTGAGAGCTGTGGTCTAAACAAGTCATCAAAACTATCTGTTCTGTCTGTATATATTTACTTACACACACACACACACACACACACCACGTGCCATGTCACCATTATTGGCACGAGTAGCTTGGAGGACACGCGTACATCCTTTCCTTCTTCCATAACGACCAGCTGTGACTTGTGACTGCATCATTTCTCTCTCAGAAGACTGATAGAGTGAGAGAGAGAGAGAGAGAGAGAGAGAGAGAGAGAGAGAGGGGAAGAGAGAGAAAGAGAGAGGGGAGAAAGGAAGGAAGAAAGAGAGGGAGAGAGAGAGAGAAGAGAAAGGAAGAGAGAGAGGGCAAGAGAGAGAGAAGAAAGGGCAAAAGAGAGAGAGAGAGGGGAAGAGAGAGAAAGAGAGAGGGGAGAAAGGAAGGAAGAAAGAGAGAGAGAGAGAGAGAGAGAGAAAAAGGAGAAGAGAGAAAGAGAGAGAAAACATAAGATGTGAATGAGAAGCTCAGTTGTGCAGTGTTGGGAGGGTGGAGGGGGTTGGAGAGGGGGTAGTTGAGGTGAGGGGTAGGAGGGGGTTGGTGTGCTGTGGTCGTGGGGTACATGTGGGGGGAGGGGAAACACTCAAACTCACGATGCTCTTGAGACAGAAAAAAAACGGGGACAGGAAACACAACCTTCACCAAAAAACCCCTCCACTACAGAATCTACCATATAAAGAGGAGATGGAGATTCACTGAGAGTTTATTTCTCAATGTTAGAAAGCAACGAGAAACAAATCCAGCAGATCAAAACACACACATCATAAACACCCCAGAGACCCAGACAAGCAAAAACTATTTATTTATTTATTTATTTATTTGAATTTAGTCATGCTCTAGCCTTTATTTACATTTGCTGGTTGGAGACAGGATCCGAGTGAGCAGCTTGAAGGTTACAAGTCTTGTTCAAGAACCCATGGTGCTGCTGGGATTTGACCTCGCGACCTTCGGATCAATAACCCAAACCCCCTTAACCGGGGTGTCACCGTTTCCACACTCAATCTGTCTGAACTCTCACAGACTCTCGATCCCAGTGCTGGATATTTACTAGCCTTCTCTTCTCTCTAACACGCCTGATTCATGAGGAACACTGAAGAACGCAGGACAGAGGGTTCTCCGGTTCTCCAGGACCAGAACCGGACATGTCATGTCACTTGTTTTAAGCCTGTTTTACACTACAGACATTTTACATTATGGATGAATTCTATTACAGGGTACGTTTTTTTTAAACATCAGATTATATGATGATCCTCTAATGAGAGACTCGTGATTAATGAAAACATCATGAATCACTCTGGCTCAGGGAAAAAGAAAAGCTCAAGGATTTTTTTAATCCATTGTTTCCTGTCGTCCTGCACCTGTAGCCATCTTCCTATGGGCTGGTTTTCTAGCACCAAGCTGACATTCTGAGATTTTAATAAAACGTTTTCATTGTTGTTGTCGGAGATATTTGATAACGACTGCCCCTTTTGTCATCTCACACACACGTTTCGAGCCCTGGTCCTGGAGAAACCCTGGTGTCCAGCACATTTATGATATGATATATAACAGAGCTTCCTGATGTGAACTGTCTTCAGTTTGTTGTGTGTTTTCCAGGGTCAGGGTTGAGAACCTGTAGTGTACAACAAGGAGAAAATAACCATCGAGCCATGTCATTTCATGGTAAAAATCCGTACATCTCTCATCCTCAGCTCTTAAAACAAATATTTGAGGAAACCAGCAGCATCAGAACTCGTGTAAACAACGCACATGGAATATGGCTCTATATCATTTGCGCTATAAATGAAACACACTGCCATCTAGTGGCCAGATCAGGAGCAGGGTTTTCATTAAGAAATGCCGCTGTAATTTATCTCTGGTAATGATTACCTGCTGTTATAATGAGTATATAATTATGTAACACATTTAGGAAACAGATGACACCAGCAATGACGCTCCATTTTAAACAGAAAAGCCTTCAGCGCTCGACGTGGCACCTTAAAAATGATTTAACTAAAGAGTCAAGAGAAAAGAAATAGAGACAGGAAGGCCACGGCCGGATAATATGATAACGCGATACCGATATCGTGATGTCATGGCGGTATGATGCTCACGATACTCAAGCACAATATTTAAAGGAACAGGGTACATGATGTTTAGTTTGCGCTTCATTAACAAAACTATAACGGCAGAGAGATAGGCGTGTCGTTCCGTATGGTCATTTATACACGTGTCGTAAGTGTCCTCGTCGTCATGGAAACACAGAGAGGTTTTTTTTGATGAACCATAACTAAGATGACGTGGCAGATTGAGGGAGGTTTAGGAGAGTCTTCACCGGGGATGATGGGAGATCCTGGAATCCAGCGCTTTGAGCTGTGGTTTAAAATAAATAAATAAATAAATAAATAAATAAATAAATAAATAAATAAATAAATAAATAAATAAATATTAAAAAAGCATCATAAGTGTTTTAAAAAAAATTAATAATGTTGATATAAAAGTCTGAGAAAATGTAAAATTCTGGACAATTTTGAGCAGAAGTCAAATTAATACTAAAATATTACAAGACAAAAATAAGCACTTTTGTACAAAAGTATCTGCCAACAGAACGAGAAAACTTCAATTTTCCCCAAATGTCAGATTTAAAATATAGGACGATTTTAACATTAAAACGTTTTATTATATCATTAATGCACACTTTATTGCCAAACGTTTTGGGACGTCCCTCGAAATCATTGAATTCAGGTGCTGTTTTTCAGGGGTTGGGCTCGGCCCCTTAGTTCCAGTGAAAGGAAATGTTAATGCTTCAGCTTCATACCAAGACATTTTGGACAATTTCATTGGTCAGACATTGGTAAATTTGGGGATGGGCCCTTCCTGTTCCAACATGACTGCACACCAGTACACAAAAAGTCCATAAAGACATGGATGAGTGAGTTTGGTGTGAAGGAACACTTTAGAACACCTTTTGGATGAATTAGAGCGGAGACTGTGATCCAGGTCAAAACTGGGACGTCTGCCTTTACATGCACATGAATGTAATATGGAGTTGCCCTGCCCTTTATAACAGCTTCAACTCTTCTGGGAAGGCTTTCAACAAGGTTTAGGAGTGCGTTTATGGGAATTTTTGACCATTCCTCTAGAACCATTTGTGAGGTCAGGCACTGATGTTGGACGAGAAGGTCTGGCTCACAGTCTCCACTCAAATTCATCCCAAAGGTGTTCTATCAGGTTGAGGTCAGGACTCTGTAAAGTTCCTCCACACCAAACTCACTCATCCATGTCTTTATGGACCTTGCTTTGGTCACTGGTGTGCAGTCATGTTGGAACAGGAAGGGGTCAACCCCAAATAAGATTCCCACAAAGTTGGGGGCATGAAATTGTCCAAAATGACTTGGTAAGCTGAAGCATTAAGAGTTCCTTTCACTTGAACTATGGGGCAGAGTCTAACCTTTGGAGGGGTGTCCCAAAATATATTTTGGCAATATAGTGTATGTTAATGATATAATAAAACGTTCCAATGTTACAGTCCTTCTATATTTTAAAGAAAATCCAAAATAGACAGAACACAATGAAGAGCTTTCAATAGATTTGAAGGAGATGTGTGCTTAAATATCGAGCATTAACAGTAACAGAAAAACGCAGATAGTGTCTAAATTAGAGTTTAGATTTATTATTTCTTTTAATGTCTGAGATTTGAGACTCGACCCTAGCTTGTTTAGTGGAGGTAGAAATCAGAACTAATCTTATTAAAAAAAAATAAATAAATAAAAAAAATCATCACCATATTAACTTTTTGAATGTGACTTTCATTAACTTTTCAAAAGAATTAGCACATAAAATATTTGCATATTTTTTTTATATTAATTTGTAAAATAAATAAATAATCACCACATTACAGATATTAATTTACTTTTTAATAATTTAATAAAAAAAATTATTTAATTTATTATGTTTTAGTCTGGTAAAATATCATACTTTAACCATCGCTCAACACCATTATGTTGCTCTTTATTGTGAATATTATTAATAATAACGTACATTTTTGAATGCTGGATTAAAGGAATAAGCTTTTCACCTGGAGGCATCTCTTCATGCCTTAGAACACGCCGTGATAAAATTATTGAGTGATTTATTGTTTTATTCTAACAGACAGCTGTATATTAAAAATAAAAAAAGTAAAAAAATAAAAATAAATAAACCCCTCACCTAATCGTGCGCTGGTCTCCTTCACCAGTAAGTGTGAATCCTCCTGGAAGGACAGGAGCGCCCTCATCATCATGCACTGAGACTCCAGCTACAAACAAAACCACACGGAGAGTCAGTGTTTGTTACCATGACGATGAAACAAACACACCAAAAATATGTACTGCAAAACTATATAGGATAAGGGGTTCTTTCTTTTTCTCTTTTGAAGAAAGATAGACAGACAGACAGACAGATAAATAGATGGACAGACAGACAGACAGACAGACAGATAGATAGATAGATAGATAGATAGATAGATAGATAGATAGATAGATAGACAGACAGACAGAAAGATAAATAAACAGACAGACAGACAGACTTACAAATATATAGACAGACAGACAGACAGACAGACAGAGGGTGTAATCTGGCACAGAATATACTGAGAGTTCTAACCATGTCTCTGGGATAGTGTATATAAAACATCTGTTCTGAGTATGGGTTAGAAGTCCTCAAGTCCCAATGGGACACACCACAGAACAGTGGAGCTGAGATCCAGTGGGACTGAAACAGCTGCTGGCTAACCAACCAGACGTTGTGTTGGTTGACGAGGAGCAGAAGACGGAGGTTATGCTAGATGTGGCAATCCCAGCCGGCATCAACATCAGCAAGGAGGAGCATCAAGGAGAAGTTCCAGGGGCTGACTCAGATGTTGAAGGTGAAGACCACGGTGGTCCCAAGGGTAAAAGGATCATTAGGGGCGGCGACCCCTGAAGAGGGCGGGAGAGCGAGATACCAGTTACGACATCTGAGGACTCCGTGCAGAAGAGGGCAGTCCTAGGAACAGCCGAGATACTGAACAGGACCTTCAAACTCCCAGGAGGACACAAGCCTGAGGCAGACATCCCCATATCCCTCAACACTGGGGTCAGAGGGAGACCACCAGATAATTATATATTATGTATATTTATGAATCATCACTGGATGATGAGTCACTCAGATGTTTCTTAGATGCTCCCTATCTCCTCTGTTCAAAGGAATCCTCCTCTGTTGAATCTGTACAGTTTACAGTGTTTAGAAGAAAGAGCATTTGATCCTAAAACAAGTGAATTATGAGGTTTAAGGTGACAGTAACACTGGTGTCATCTTATTCACAGTGTGTGTGTGTTCTCACCACCAGCTCCATAGTGTTAAGGACTCTGTGTTGTCTCTGCAGCACTGCGTTGTAATCGGGTTTATTCAGGATCAGCTTGCTCTGAGAGGACTGAGCGACGCAGGACGGGTCCAGACTCACACCTCTCTCCTGGCCTTCCTCCACTCTCCTGCACACGAGACATAACACAAAGCCGAGGGGATTCAAATGTAATGGGATTAAAGATGGAACTGCTTTATATGATTTGTGTGTGTGTGTGTGTGTTCGTGCTCACTTGGCCAACTCCTCCGCTTTGGAGCGATGTTTATTTAGGAGAGACTCCCAGGACAAACTCTCCGCCTGGAGCCTAAAACATTGATTGAATAAAGTTAATAAAATCAGTGTGGATAAGATCAGAGTTAACATTAAAAATGCTTGGATACAAATCCTGGCACCAAAGTACCATTCTGATATGGTCATCATTTACTCAATGAAAAAAAAATGCTCCGTTTTTTAACTAATGATCATTTAAAATTGTAAATAAATCTCAAAATCTCAATGGTCAGGGTTCCAGCAAGGGTTCAAGGAATGTGCATGAAAAGAGATTATGAATTATTTAGCAAGTGTGTACGCACTTAATCTGAAGCAGGCACACGACAATGACACCTACTGAGTTTTGTAACGTTTGTAAAATACAGCATTTTAACACGATTCAAAATGGCTGACACCCAAAATGGATGACGCAGTAAACCTGAGTATCCTTGACTTCGACTCAGTATGCCTCACTGAGTCTAAACATACCACTTCATTCACCACAGCGAATCATCTCTCTCCACCTATCCCTATCTTCTGCATCCTCAACACTTGCCCCCTTCATCTGACCTTCCTCTTTGCCTCCTGCCTGGCAGCTCCATGTCCAACATTCTCCTACCAATATACTCACTCTCCCTCCTCTGGACATGTCCAAACCATCTTAATCTGTCCTCCCTAACTTTGTCCCCCAAACGTCCAACATGAGCTGTCCCTCTGATGTACTCGTTCCTAATCCGGTCCAACCGTGTCACTCCCAAAGAGAACCTCAACATCTTCAGTTCTGCTACCTCCAGCTCTGACTCCTTATGTCTGCCTTTTTATGTCGTATTATTCAAATATTGTTAGGTCACTCTTGTAAAAGAGCTTTAATCAGAACAGAACAAATAAAACAAATATATAATAATACGTAGATTACTTAATTCAGTATCAGAACCAGGACTGAATCAGTGTATGATATTACCTGTTCAGGTTCTCCTTCGCACGCTCGATGGCTTTCTGAATAGCCGGATCGCTGCAGAGGAACAAACACACAGTTTGAGAGTGGATTTAGGTTCATGCAGATGCTTTAAAATAAAATTTAACTCTTAAGGTTGACACAAGACACGGCTTCAGACACACTCGGGCTGTGTGGGTGCCAATACTAATCTGAGTCAAACAATTAAATCAACCACACGTCAACAAGACCTGCCTTTTTCCCAGGATCTCCCGTAGCTTAACGATAGAAAGAAAACTGTTCGTTTACTGTGTTGTTTTTTTAATGTCATGAAAACGACAGAGTCTGACATAAGGTGTAATTACTAACATCACTCTTACCTGCTGGAGCTGGAGAACGACAGCTGACTTTCCTCACTAATGGTTTTAGCCATACTCGCCCACTCCGTCTGCAGGGAGTCAACTACAGAGACAAAAAAATATATAAATAAATAAATACAGATAAATTGAATAAAATGGTTTCCACCGTGCACAAACAACAACGACGACGACCAAGGCATACAGCAAAAGAAGACGTGGGCAATACATTACATAAGGAATAAAACACTTGGGGGTGTGAGGTTAAAGGAAAATAATCAACGACAGTGAGAAAGAAATCTAATAATTGGTAAAATGTTATTGGAAAGGAATAAGAGTGGGAAAAGTGACTCCAGTGTATTTATTAAAGAACACCATGTACTTTTTATCCGTTTATAGTTACTTTTAGAAATCGCCTGACGACGGAGACTTCTTTCTTTAATGTGACATAAACGTCTCCTAACCGTATCAACAATCACTGAGGGTTAACTCTTCAGGTTAGCTCCCTGCCCGTGAATTGAACCCGGGCCACAACAACGAGAGCTGGGCTTCTTTATATACGAGTTTATATGAGGTGTGGATGGCAAATGTATATATAAAAATGCATAATACTCTCTAAATATCTGTAGCTAGTGGCCCTTAAAACGGTCATTATTCCTATACTGATCATCTGAAACCCTTACCACAGAACAGGACACAAAAGTAGAGTTAGTGCTGATGTTTGTTACGCAATCTGTGACAAATCACCACAATGTGTAACCACATCACCTTAATAAAATCATTATTAACTATAAATAATTAAGTACCTTGGGTTTGAAATGCCTCCAAATCAGCACCGGGGATGGTGCCCAGTGTGTTTCGCAGCCTCTTCACTGTAACCTACACACACACACACACACACATGAAACAGGGAAAAAAGGAACTAAAATATACAACTGAAGCATCTGTGAATTGTCAGACGAATTCACAATTAGTCATGGGCTTGTGTAAAGAAATTCCTGGAGTGTTTACATGCGAGACAAAAAACCATTAAAATTCAGTTAGTTTAGTAAAAAAGTTCAAGTTTGTCTGATACTGAAAACTGATAGACTTCTGATCATACACCGGTCAGCCATAACATTATGACCAGTGAGAGGTGACGTGAATAACACTGATGATCTCCTCATCATGGCACCTGTTAGTGGGTGGGATATATTAGGCAGCAGGTGAACATTTTGTCCTCAGAGTTGATGTGTTAGAAGCAGGAAAAATGGACAAGCGTAAGGATTTGAGCGAGTTTGACAAAGGACCAAATTGTGATGGCTAGACCACTGGATCAGAGCATCTCCAAAACTGCAGCTCTTGTGGGGTGTTCCCGGTCTGCAGTGGTCAGTATCTATCAAAAGTGGACCAAGGAAGGAGCAGTGGTGAACCAGCAACAGGGTCATGGGCGGTCAAGGCTCATTGATGGACGTGGGGAGTGAAGGCTGGACTGTGTGATCCGGTCCAACAGACGAGCTACTGTTGCTCAAACTGCTGAAGAGATTAATGCTGGTTCTGATAGAAAGGGGTCAGAATACACAGTGCAGGACGGGTCAAAAGGGGGACCAACACAATATTAGGCCATAATGTTATGCTTGGTCAGTGTATAACGGTGATGAGTTACTGTGTTTAGAATACAGATTTCACTGTTAACTTTAAATATCTTAATCTCTGATTGATTCAAATGTCATGTTAACGATCCAAAAGTTTAAATGCAAAAAATGAGACACAAAACTACATCAATTAAGAAAAAAAGTAATAGCACCCTGGAGAAGGAGGAAGAGCTGGTGTGTATTTTACAGAAGCTGATGCACTGCAGTGGTTGAGCCACGTTACTGAAAGATTTAACGCAACTCTCATCTGTCTTTTATGGACCTTTGTGGGCGTGGCATAGTGTAAACCGGCTGTACCATGAAAATGTTTGGTACATTTATGAAGTATTTATTAACATTCTAACACGACAACAAGAACAAGAGAAACATGACGTGATTTAAAGCAAAGCACAGAACCTGAAAATAAAGGTTTTCGAAATTTATTTTCATCAGAAGCTAATCATCTGTTGTCCTACTCTAATGAATCTCGTTAGTCACACTCGTTAGCGTTTAACCCTTTAAGACATCTCGGCAGAACAGAGACATTCTCCAGAAACTCGAAGCCATGATACTGACGTGACGTCTAAATCCAGTGACCAGTGACCTCATGTGACCTTTAATATCAAAAGTCTAAATCACCTGCATTGCTGCTTCCATGAGTTTCTCCAGCCTCTCTTCATCACTCAGGTCCAGGCTGATGGATTTACACAGAGCTGGAGAGAACAGTGAGAGAAGTAAAGATAAGATTACACTACAGATTAGGCTATCAGCCGGCGGTGTTGTCTTCAGTCACCAGGACGACAGCTTTCATTCTGAGATAATCTTCTGTTTACATAAGACTGAGTGACACTCTCTCTCTATCTCTGCATACATAATGTGAAGAACAAAAACACGAAGCATGTGGACTCACACTGGGAGGTACTGGGGAGGGCTGGGAATGACGCCCTGCCTCGAGTCGACCTCCTCCAGGATTTTCTCCGTGAGCGAGGGCTGAGATCAGGAGCAGCTTCAGTCATCGTCTCTCTCTGCACGACGTCTGCATGAGCTGCTGAATCTTGGTCTTCTGGCTGGTTCTCTTCTAAAAGAGCGATGACCGCAGGGGGTGATGAGGTGCGAGGAGACTTGGGTGGAGGTTCTGGACTCGGGGATCTGTCTAAGTGTCTTTTGGTCCCTTGTGAAACGTCCTCTGAAACCTAGATCAGTATAAATGAATGAATGAATAAATGGTTATCCCCCCTCAGTGTAATGTAGACACACTGTATAGAGGGTATTATGGGATGTTATAAGGCTTACAAGCACAGTAATAATGTATAATGTAATGTTATTAATGTAAGAATGCTTATTGTATCTGCTGCTGTAATTACAATGGATTAAAATAGATGTAATAAAATACAACACAAATTGTGTTAAACACAAATAATAGATAAATAGATAGATAAACACAAAAAATAAATTATTATAGGACAAATAAGATTTGAGCAATTGTTAGACAATGAACATTAAGATAAAGACCCTGGATATAATATCATTAAGTTTGTCTGGTTTAAATATAATGGCACTGAGCCTTCTGGGAGTCCAAACAGACGACTGTTATCTGTGTGCTGAGGCGAATAATCTGACCACTCAGTGTAGCCATCTGCAGAGTTTTGTTGACAAATTCTTTTCTTCATTTAAATAAATAAATAAATATCATCTGTCCAGAGCTCCAGCTCACATCACGGTGCCTTTTGCTGCCAGTGACCACTGATCACTACTGTTCCAAAACGACCAATCACTGATCACTACTGTTCCAAAACGACCAATCACTGATCACTACTGTTCCAAAACGACCAATCACTGATCACTACTGTTCCAAAAAACAATCACTGATGCTCACTACTGTTCCAAAACGACCAATCACTGATGCTCACTACTGTTCCAAAACGACCAATCACTGATGCTCACTACTGTTCCAAAACGACCAATCACTGATGCTCACTACTGTTCCAAAACGACCAATCACTGATCACTACTGTTCCAAAAAACAATCACTGATGCTCACTACTGTTCCAAAACGACCAATCACTGATGCTCACTACTGTTCCAAAACGACCAATCACTGATGCTCACTACTGTTCCAAAACGACCAATCACTGATGCTCACTACTGTTCCAAAACGACCAATCACTGATGCTCACTACTGTTCCAAAACGACCAATCACTGATGCTCACTACTGTTCCAAAACGACCAATCACTGATGCTCACTACTGTTCCAAAACGACCAATCACTGATGCTCACTACTGTTCCAAAACGACCAATCACTGATGCTCACTACTGTTCCAAAACGACCAATCACTGATGCTCACTACTGTTCCAAAACGACCAATCACTGATGCTCACTACTGTTCCAAAACGACCAATCACTGATGCTCACTACTGTTCCAAAACGACCAATCACTGATCACTACTGATCCAAAACGACCAATCACTGATGCTCACTACTGTTCCAAAACGACCAATCACTGATGCTCACTACTGTTCCAAAACGACCAATCACTGATGCTCACTACTGTTCCAAAACGACCAATCAATGATGCTCACTACTGTTCCAAAACGACCAATCACTGATGCTCACTACTGTTCCAAAACGACCAATCACTGATCACTTCTGTTCCAAAACGACCAATCACTGATCACTACTGATCCAAAACGACCAATCACTGACAACTATAATGCATTATTTTCTATTAGAACTCTATTCTGCTCTACTTCATATATGTGTAACTGATGTGTAATCACTTTATGACTATTCATTAAATATGCAAATGAGAATGACGTCATGTGGGGGTTTTCAAGGACTTTGTGAGTATACATTCATTACTTTCCCCTGAACAGAGTTATACAATACGAATGAATTAAATCACATACCATATCAAGCCCATCGTCTCCCTGAAACCTGTGGAAGACAGAAGGCATTAAAAATCTGTGTGCAAAACTTTTTAAACCAAGAAAACGTGTTTACTTGTTTATTTATTTATTTACGTGGTCTGGCTGACATTGTTGAGACACGAGTAAAGCTAGTAAATACCAACAACTCGGTCTAATGCGAGAGAAATAAACGTGCTAAACTTAACAGAACGTATTAAAATATAAAATAAATGCTATCATGTGTAAAAAGTTATTTAACTTGAATAGGAAAATCCCGAACCTTTCATTTTGTAGTTCCGCCATTTTTCTTTCGCGCGCTGTCAATAACAAACGCCTTCTTTCTTCCTCACTGTCGTTTTCTTTCCTCTTGGCGCGCGCCACACTGAGTTACTGTGTATTACTGCCACCTACTGGACTGGACGAATGAGGAACAAAATACAGTGGATCACAAGGGCTAACAGTGCAGTGCTAAATGTTTGTAATTGTTCATTAATTTAGCAATGCACTAATATTATATACTGACCTGAAACAAATAACTGTCTCTGCATCCCAATTAATGTCATTTAACATTTTGTGCCTTCAACACTAGACTCTTATATGTACGCATTTAGCATGGGCCCTTATCCAGTGCAACATGTACACTATATTGCCAAAAGTTTTGGGACGTCTGCCTTCACATGCACATGAATGTAATATGGAGTTGTCCCACCCCTTGCAGCTATAACAGCTTCAACTCTTCTGGGAAGACTTTCCACAAGGTTTAGGAGTGTGTTTTAACCATTCCTTTAGCAGCGCATTTGTGAGGTCAGGCACTGATGTTAGATGAGAAGGTCTGGCTCGCAGTCTCTACACTAATTCATCCCAAAGGTGTTCTGTGGGGTTGAGGTCAGGACTCTGTGCAGGCCAGTCAAGTTCCTCCACACCAAACTCACTCATCCATGTCTTTATGGACCTTGCTTTGTCCACTGGTGTGCAGTCATGTTGGAACCCAAACTGTTCCCGTAATGTTGGGAGCATGAAATTGTCCAAAATGTCTTGGTATGAAGCTGAAGCATTAAGAGTTCCTTTCACTGGAACTAAGGGGCCGAGCCCAATTCCTGAAAAACAACACCTGAATTCAATGGTTTGGAGGGGTGTCCCAAAACTTTTGGCAATATAGTGTATGTGTGCTTTGTGGTCTCCATAAAAACACATCCTAAGGCTAGGAATACCTTTAGATTTTTAATACACCATGATAAGTTAACAAAGTGAAAATGTAAGTGCTTGGTGAAGTTTTTAATCTGTATTTGCAGACTGCCAGAGTTTCAAATGTACCAAACTGCTCCACCACCATGAAAAGGACAGAGACCAATCTTGAAGCATGTGATATTTGTATGCTGGATCGTCATTGTCACCAAGCAGTGGGTCTGTAATAAACAAACCAGATGTGACAGTGGTGAGTGAAAACTCCCCAACACAACACATGGAAGATAAATATCCCAGGAGAGGAACCAGAGTCAAAAGGAACCCATCCTCTTTTGGTACGATGTACATGATCTAATTCTTCTTCATGTACGTTACACAATAAAAGCACCTGTATCACTGTCTCTGGCTGTTCACAACAAACACAGATAAACACTCTGGATGTTTGCTAAAGCAATCACAGCTTAGAAACGTTTTTTGCTGCATCCGAATCCACAAACTTATACCACATACTTCACGTATGTCCCTGTTTTCGTGAAGAAATAGTGCATACATTTGTGTGTATAGATGAATAGGTGTCCATGAAGCCGAGATTAGAAAATGCATGACGTCATTAATAATAACATAATATTATGCTACATAAATGAATTGACCTGGATTTATTTTTCCATGTTTCATTTACATATCTAGAAAATACTCCACTTCCTACCTCACACAAGGAACTGGGGTTATATTAGCTGAAAAAGTGTCCATGGAGCCAAGATCCGAAAATCTACCAGAAAGAGCAGTTCATCCAGGTCCACCTTTGGGATTCTCATTTCAACATACAGACTAATTCTAACCCTGGATACTATTTAGGATGGATAGGGGAATTGGGATACAGCAACAATTAAAATAAATAAGAATAATAAATATAATACATTAAAATAAAATAAACTAGAATATAATAAAATATGAACCTGTCCAGGGTGTACCCCTGCCTTTCGCCCACTGTGTGCTGGGATAGGCTCCAGCAGATCCCTGTGACCCTAATTAGGAATAAAGCGGGTATAGAAAATGGATGGATTATAAAGTACGGAGAAGGTATGGAGAAGGTAATGAGGATAAATAGAATTTATACAAAGTGCAATATTTTAGTCAGTAGTACACCCTTGTTTGTGTATCTGTGTGTGTGTGTGTGCTTTTCATATTATTATCATTATTAGCAACTGTCCAAGCAGCAGCAGTGTTGGAACCATTGTTAGAATTCATTTATCACAGGCCTGAAGCACCAGTTACTTGGAACCCTCTTGTTAACATTGACATTAGAATATTTCTCTTATTTTTCCTCTCATAAAACTGACGTCCAGACCAAACTGTAGCTGCTACACACATGACCGTTGATCAGTAAGTAGCACTCATGTTAATTCTTAACATATCTTCATTACTATACATTGATTGTACATCCAGATATAGATATTTTATTATACCTATTTATAATTCCTGCTACACCTGTACATAAGACATCCATTCTCCTGTACATATAACCCCCATAGCTGTATATCTTTACTGTAATTTATTGTAAATATGCCACTTATACACTTCTGGTTGGATGCTACCTGCATTTCATTGGCTCGGTACATGTACTCTGCACAATGACAGTAAAGTTGATTCTAATCTAATCTAAAATATGAAATGTACTTTTGGAAGGATTTTTGGTCCGGCTTTACAAAATTAGCGCCACAATACTCCTCATATGTTATATAAATAGATAAAGTATCAGTTATTATTGTATCTTCTCTTCTACTGCCATACTGACCAAGTATTTAAATTCTGTCAGTGTCTCTCCTTTATTTTCTCCTTTCATATCAAACATATTTCTTAATCATCCCATAAAACTAGGCTGCATTTATAGAAGTGTACAGATGTTATACAGATGTTTACAGCAGTAGTAGATTTCCTGTATATAAACACTCTGGTGATAAAGAAGTGACGTGACACAGTTAAAGATTTTTGGTCTTTTTATAAGTTTGACATCTGTCTTTTTACAAAATCAAAGCAAAAAATTAAACACTCTGCAGTTCTCTTAAGACAATGGCCCGGTCAGCTGCGTGACTCACACGCACCCAACACACATACACACACAGGCATACATATACATACACACACACACACACACACACACTCGGTCCACACAATACTGTTATCGTCTTGGCCTTTCAGCATCGGGAAGGAGGTTAGAACGGATGGAAGGGGTAACAAATAACCGAAAAGGATGAAGGAGCGAAAAGGAAAAAGAAAAATAGACAGAAAGAGCAGAAAGACTGAGAACACTGGGGTGTGTCCAGTATTGCCTGGCGAGTCCATCACCGCTCCTTCATGAGTGTGAGTGTCACAGGGCCGATTTCACTCCCCCCCCCTCTGGCTTACAGTCTGAGTTCAGGGGCAGTAGCTGCTTTGGCAGCTGGGGTCAGTTCAGTTGCGCAACCGCAGGGTCCCTTTACCCAGGAGGAACTGCAGAACTCGGTCCACAAGCAGCGCTGCCACGAAGTCCACCACCAGCACCTGGGCTATGACCAGCTTAAACTGTAAGGATAAAGCACAAAAATATTATTATTCCATCTGAGCTTCATAACCGCTTTCTGCTTCAAATTGTGCATTAAATGATGAACAACAAGAAGACGTTTTAAACACTCGGTCTAAAGACAACGCTATTTGAATGAATGATGACCCAGTGAGCGATATATATTACACAGCCATTATCATTTATACGCCACATGTAAGCTGATTAATTAGGATTCAGGTGCACTTCCAGCCGTAGATCCTCACCTCTGTTGGAATGTCCACGAGGGCGAACTGCTCGTTAAACTCAGGAGACGAGCCCGACAGCAGCCCCACGATAGCGAGTCCAGATATGGCAATGCTCCAGAGTAATGGCCGATTCTCAGTCAGGGACTCCATAAACGGATGGCCCTGCGACCACAATCACATAGTATGCTGTTCAGTTCATCTGTAGTACTGTGTGTGTGTGTGTGTGTGTGTGTGGTTACAATGGACAACAACTTGACATGTGTCTCTGTTCAGAGAAAAAACATGTATATTTATCCTTGAAGGCTAGGGGCACAATGAGGTGTGAATTCAGTCTATAAACAGTTACGCTAAGTGTGTATTTTAGATCAAGGAAGGAGTCTCCAGTGTTAGGTCTTTGAGTGAGTTTCTTATTAAAGATGATACTCAGTCACTCCTTGACCACCCGTAACAATAAAAAAAAATAATGTTACCTTATAGTTAATAGCAAACGTAGCCATTTGCATGGCCATAGACATGATGTACACAGTGCTGTTGATGAGGCTGGGCTCAAACTCTTTATACAGATCCACAAACTGCTCCTCTCTGTGGGAAAGATAGAAGAAGAAGAGAAAGAAACAGAAATAAGTGCAAATCTCAGGCTTTGAGAAATGTCTATCTTTAGCTTGATGTGAATCTTTATAGAATTAAAGAATAAGAAGCTCTGGCTTGTGTGTGTGTGTGTGTGTGTGTGTGTGTGTGTGTGTGTGTGTGTGCTGCACAAACTGATCATTCTGCAAAATATCAGCTATTACTGTCAGTGAGATGAGATAAGAGCCTCAGTTTACACTGATCAGGCGTAACATTATGACCACCTGCCTAATACTGTTTGTGTCCACCTTTTTCTGCCAAAACAGCCCTGACCCGTCCTGCACTGTGTATTCTGACACCTTTCTATCAGAACCAGCATTAACTTCTTCAGCAATTTGAGCAACAGTAGCTCGTCTGTTGGATCGGATCACACGGGCCAGCCTTCGCTCCCAACATGCATGAATGAGCCTTAGCCGCCCATGACCCTGTTGCCGGTTCACCACTGTTCCTTCCTTGGACTACTTTTGATAGATACTGACCACTGCAGACTGGGAACACCCCACAAGAGCTGCAGTTTTGGAGACGCTCTGATCCAGTCGCCACAATTTGGCCCTTTGTCAAACTCGCTCAAATCCTTACGCTTGTCCATTTTTCCTGCTTCTAACACATCAACTTTGAGAACAAAATGTTCACTTGCTGCCTAATATATCCCACCCACTAACAGGTGCCATGATGAGGAGATCATCAGTGTTATTCACTTCACCTCTCACTGCTCATAATGTTATGCCTGATAGGTGTAAGTTTACCTACAGTGACACTCTTCTACCACTAGAGGGGGTTTGTGCATGACTGTGGATTCAGATTCTGAAATGTGTGTATGAATGGTTTAGGTACAAAACTACATGCACACACGATTAGACCCCAAACAAAAATCTTCCTGTTGAAATGTAAAATGTGTGCAGCAGGTCACACTGGTGATGAAGGAGATGTGTGGATACCTGGGAGGGCTTCTGCTCTGCGCTTCTCTGTACAGATAAACCAGACTGCAGAAGTGCACACTGAACTGGAGCAGCACGGTCAGAACCGTATACAGGTTGAAGATATTGGGCAAGGGTCGCTCTTTAGACAACGTCTTCAGGGGCTGCAAAGCAGACGCTCGTTAAACCTCAGACTCTCGAGAATTCGCCACGGTAGAACACAGAGTATTTTTTTTTTCTTCTTACCTTTGACCTTGAGATGAAGAGAAAGCAGCCGGCGAGCAGCAGACCCTGAAGAGTCGCCTGGAAGTCGCTGAACTTCACGCCCTCCAGGTAGAGCACAGACTGGCTGTATGCCAGCACCAGAGCGTTCAGGGCCAGGATCTTAAACATCTGTAGCGTGGTCACCAGAGTGCAGCGGCCCTGCTTGATCACGTGACAGACTGAAAGCAGAGACGGCTACGCGTTAAAAAAACCGAGCTGCTTCTATGCAAGAGATGGGCTCTGTGTGTGTGTGTGTGTGTGTGTTACTCACTGCACTGAATTGAGGAGAGTTTAGAGGTGAACGGAGCGGCTATAGAGGCGTCTCCTAGTTTGACGACTTGAAGCTGTTCCTCCTCCAGCTCACGCAGTACCTGACTTATCCTCTCCTGTAACACAATTAGAGCACAGAAAACAGTCAAACACAAAAACTGGAAAAAACCAATTAAATAAACCAGTTCCTTCAAACCTTTCTCCATCACAACCCCACCCTCTGAGCTGAGACTCACTTTAATCCTAGTGAACACGTGTTACAGACACATGTATGGAGATGCTACAGACCTTCTGAGCAGCGAGCTGCTCCTCTCTCTGAGCCATCACTCGGTGTCTGGATGCCCGCGAGCTCACTTTTCCCCCGGAGCTGGACGGCGGAGGCATGGGCCTGGAATCTCCAGCGACAGACTCCTTCTCTCGCCCTCGCTTCTTCTTCTCCGGCAGGCGCTCGGGTGCGTTAGCTAACAGAGCCACGCCTGTTAGCAGAGACGACACAGGGGCATGATTAACGTGGACGAAATAATCAACTTGGGTTCAATATAAAGATAATAAATAATAGAGAAAATAATAATTATGCTTCATTCACAAATAATAAATGATTACACAAATGATCCATGGATTAAATAATACTCCTGGTTATTTTTAAATAATATTTTAAAATTACAATTTTTTTTTAATAACAATTATTTAGCCAATTTAAGGGGGAAAAAATCATATTAAATATAATAATAATAATTATTATTATATTTGTATTATTATTATTATTATTTATTTATTTTTAATTCTATATTTCTTTACATTTCAAGTTTATCCCTTAGTCAAATTAATTTTACTGTATCTTTTAAATGTAAAAAATATATCAATATATTAGAAAATACCAGGATTTATCCAGAAAGTCAATAAACACATCTTCTAAAATGATTTGATGGAATTATGCTACAGGCAGCTGCAAAATTATTGGCACCCCCAGCTTTTGTGAAAGCTTTTAAAGCTACATTTATGCACAAAAAACTAGAGCAAGATCTAACATTTCACTCAAATGAATTCCTTCTAAAAGAATAAAACGCTCGTCAAAAATCAAAGCTACTTGTGTCATAATTATTGGCACCCCTGCCTTTACCACTCTCTGTGTTCTCCCTATAGTGTAAAAGTACTGTGATGTATTAGAAATCAAACAAACAAATAAACAAATAAACATTCCTGTAAACAGACAGCAGAAATATAAATCTCCTTCGTTTCTTTTTTTAAGACACAAGCTGCTATAGTGTGTACAGTGCGCTCCGAACACGCCGGACCATATTGTGTCTGCGCAGCATTGCTGAGAAGCGTTTTGTAAATAAAGCGATTAAGATCCCAGCCTCGATTTCCCATCGGCAGTGCTGCGTGTGTGAGCAGATCGGCTCTCGCGCGTGAGAACATGTTTCGGCTCTGCAAATCAAATAAGCCCTTGATGAGGCGGGATTTCGGAGCTTTTCTCCTCTACAGCCGGCCAAACGGGAGCTCAGGAGGGACGAGCCGTGACTTCAGAAATGGATTATGTTTGTATTTATTAATTTCTATGTTAAGTCCGGGCTGATCTTACCTACGTGGGCGTGTTTCAGTGCTCCGACGTCGTTAGTGCCATCACCACACATGAGGGTGACGAAGCCCAACCCCTTCAGACTGGTTATGACAAACTCCTGCAGGAATGAAATGAGAGATTTAGGGTTTTTTGGTGTCTTTGTGACAGGAATTAACTCTCCTTGTACTGTACATGCAGGTATTATTCATCTCAATACTTTTGTGATCATTGCTGACTAAAGAGCTGTTACAATACTGCAGCTTTAGTAGAAATGAATTCAACAATAATAATTCTAATATTACACAGCATTAAGATGTTTTTCTGCTCTCGCTCATCATCCCCACTCACAACACACACACACGACATGAAGCGATACACTGAAGCCGTGATACGAAACGCTTATGTTGTAAATTTTAATATGTTTACTGTTGACAACAAACCGAGGCAAGATCTCTAACACGTCCTGCTGAGTAGCTTAACTAATTTTTTTGTCATTTACTGCCTCATATATTCGTCCTTCTCCACTGAAAAGCAAAAAGGAAATCATTGCTCTAATGGAGCGCTTGTGCTGCTTGTTGCAGTTTATAATAGTCTGTTATGCAGTCTATAATAATAGCTCTATGGAAGCGAACGGGGCAGCAAACTTTGTCCTGCAACTGATTAAAATCTAAATAAATCAACAGAACAAAAGCCTTAAAACAGCTTTAGTCGCTCAAAACAGGCAATCAGTATTCAAATACGGTGTATGGAGTTGTGAATGAGGACTTAAAACAGCTGATGCATACAATGACTGACTTCAGCATTTGTGTTTTTAATTACAGAAGCTTAGAAAACATTACTGACGTGATACTGAGCAATCCTGTAACACGGCTACTTGTGCGTCAGAACAAATATAATAGTTTCTAAAAATGACCTTTTGTTTTGGACTGACGCGAGCGAAGACTCGCATGTGAGGCAGCAGGGCGTTGAGTACTCGAGGGTCGTAGGTCAGCCGGTTCAGGCCTTCTCCGGTCACACACAGGTCATAGCTGGTAACCAGAGATGGCACAGTGCAAGGAGAGAGAGGAACATGAACGCTGCCGTCTATAGACTCCCACTGCCAATCACCTGCATGACAAAACACAGACACATCAATACACATGACTGAGATCATAATCATCATCATCATCATCATGTCCACAAATACAGTGGTGGTGGACTAGTGGACTTTAAAAAGAGAGGCAAAAATAAAATAAAATAAAATAAAAAGAGATTTGATGTAACATATATAGTGTACCAAAGTCTCCATAAATGAACACCTTGTCTTCCAAAATGTTTCACACTTTGTATATCAGACCTTTAAGAAAGCCATAGTCAAGAGAATAATGCAGTGAAATCATCCAGATGGCTGGATGTGATGGACATCTTCCAGATATCACCTTACATTCTTACCAGGCTTTTTATATTCTTTTTAAACTTCATATGAAAAATAAAATTGAAACTGAAATTGAAAGTTGGTGTGCTAGTCTTTGTACTAGTTTCTTTCACAAGCTACCTGTGCTAATCTCTGTACGCTCCCTATGTAGCAATCACTGCTTTCTTGCAAAGATTCATTTTCTTCCTAATAACGACTTTATACACCATTAATAAGAGGTTATAAGCATCAAACAGTCTATGTGTAGTTTGCATGTTCTCCCAGTGCCTGTGTGGGTTTACTCCGGGTACTCTGGTTTCCTCCCACAGTCCAAAAACATGTACATTAGGTTGATTGGTAATTCTAAATTGCCCATAGGAGTGAGTGTGAGTGTGTGTGGCTGTCTGTCTATATATGTGGCCCTGTGATGGACTGGTGACCTGTCCAGGGTGTACCCCTGCCTTTCGCCCAATGCGTGCTGGGATAGGCTCCAGCAGATCCCTGTGACCCTAATTAGGAATAAAGCGGGTATAGAAAATGGATGGATGGCATCAATCAGTAAAACTAACTGCAGGCAAGAAATACATTTTTGCGAGCGGGGAAGTGAAAAAACAAAACAAAACGTATGTCCACATGTGTCAGGAGACGGCAGGAATCTCTCAAATCTATCGTATGGATATGAGCCTTTACAGAGTCGTAACTAATTTGCATGAACTTCGCTTGTCGCAGTTGTGTATAGACAATGAATGTCACTCGTTAGCGTGAACCTAGGGACTGTCTATAAAGTGCAATTCTAATAGAAAAATGAAGAACAGCTATTACAGAATATAGAAAACAACAACAACAAATCGTATCTCTCATCTCTACAGCTTCATTACCATGTGTAGGTCCAGGCTGCAGGATTAGTGTGTGCTCCTTCTGGATGAAGTGTAGCTCTCGGGCCACGTGACAGGCGGTCAGAGGGTTGTCCCCTGTGATCATTACAACCTGATAACAAAGATGGTTCATGAGTTACATACAGGAGACACTGATGCTGTTTATGCAACAATTTACACCCATCTGACTGGACGAAAGGCTTTCCAAGTAGCTTATATTTCCTGTAACCAATCCTATATCACTCTGCTTGCCTTGCTGTCACAGCAAATTAGATTTTTTTCATCAAAATAATTTCTGACAGTTTTTATAAAGTCTGTCAGATGAATATGAAATAAAAAGAGAAGGGAAGCTGATGTTAGCGGAAAAACTGTAACGGTAAAGTTCAATTCAACTTAATTCCACCATTAATGCAAAAATAAGCAATACATATGGCCACATTGTATCCAAAATGTCATTTAATATTCATTCCTTGTTTATGGAACTATTGTACACACACACACACACACACACACACACGCACACTATATTGCCAAAGGTTTTGGGAAACCCTTCCAAATCATTGAATTCAGGTGAAAGGAACTTTAATGCTTCAGCATACCAAGACATTTTGGACAATTTCATTCTCCCGACTTTGTGGGAACCTTATTTGGGGATGACCGCTTCCTGTTCCAACATGACTGCATACCAGTGCACAAAGCAAGGTCCATAAAGACATGGATGAGCGAGTTTTGGTGAGAAGGAACTTCTCAAAAATTCAAAAATTCCATTAACACACTCCTAAACCTTGTCTAAAGCCTTCCCAGAAGAGTTGAAGCTGTTATAGCTGCAAAGGGCGGGACAACTCCATATTACACTCATGTGCATGGGACATTGGCAATATGATGTGTATAATACTCAGTTTTTTGCGTTCCGGCTAAAGCAGTACTACCGCCTGATGCTTGCTTTTTTCCCCTCAGTCAGATTTTATCTAGTAGTTTTGTATAAATCTGATCCAAAGAAAGTTATTTATAATATCAGATCAGATAGTGAGGTCACAAAGTAGGCTCGAAAGCTGTGAACCAATCACAGCCTGATATGCACATCATCATGGATGATGTCCTAAGTGCAACTTTTTAGCCAAAGAATTTGCATGCTTTGCTGAGTAAGGGTGTTTCCCCATTGCATAATCATATGTCCTGATGTTTATAGTAAGGGTAAAGGTGTAAAGATGTTTCTAAGCCATTTTGGTATCTATTTAGGGGCATTCATAGATGATTAAAATATATATAGATTTTTTATGATGATATTAAAGCAAGTAATGTTTACTTTAAGGACAGAAAGTTATTGTTATGTGCAGATGCAAGTGTGTGTTTTGAATGCTCACATGATGCGAAGCTTCCTGGATCTCCCTGATAACCGCCTTGCTGTCATTCTTAAGTGGACAGGAGACCACCATGAAGCCGGCGAAGCTCAGGTCACACTCCAGAGCATCACGACTCATCTCCCGCACCTGTACACAGACACACCGGTCAACATCACGCGGTCAAACAGAAACAACAGGACGCTGCATTTCACTCGCACAGACACGGAGTACCTGCTGGTGGCTCAGGTGTCCCATCTCCTTGTATCCCAGCGCTAGAACTCGAGCTCCTTCGCGAGACATCTCTCTGTGCACTTCGTCATAGTTTTCCGGACACACTGAAAACTGGAGCAAAGCGGAGTTAAAGGAGCGCTTCGCAATTTCCAAGGGAAAGAAGTTCAGTGAAAATGTTAGCAAGGGTTCCTTGAAAATATAAAAACTACATGTGTCTTGTACGTTAGCTGTTAAGGAGGTAGCAGCTTTGTTCTGGCCAGGGGGCGGAGCCAATTTCTGGCCCAGAAAAATGTAACTAGAAGCCAAAAAAAAAGAAAGAAAGAAAAAAAGAAATAGGACAGATCTGTAGCATAGTATTATTCCAAGTCACATGTTTACACAAGTAGGAGAATTATTATAGATAAATATTATAAATATTACAGATATAAATACACCTTTAAAGATTACAAACTGCAGCTTTAAGGAAATTAGTATGTTTTAGACATGTAGAAACATGTAAAAGGAGTAATAAACATGGCACAAAGCTAAACTTTGCAGAATAAACTGTGTTTATAAAATATTTTAAGAATAAAACTGTATACTTTTATAAGAAAATTTGATGTCAAGGCACAAGCCAAAAAATAAACATCTCCTTTCACAGATATATAGCATGAAAAAAATAAATAAATAAAAATAAACCAGCATATTATTTTTTGTGAAATGCTGACGCGGCACAAATCCACCTCTCATAAAACTCAGAAGTTAAAGCTGCACTCTGTAACTTGTTTCCAAACATTATAAAACACCTAATAATAAACTTCTTCATGCCTGATATGTCTACTAGAATATTAGCCCCGCCCCCAAAGCTGCTCAGGCTCCGCCTCTATCCTTTCTAAGAGTTTTGTGTATTAATTAATTCCCCTCATAGGCTGCAAGAAGGTGCTGATGATTACATAGTGCCCCTTTAGCCCAAATAAACAGTAATGGTCTGAATAACTGTTAGGTCGTCGTATTGGAGCTCACCATGCTCCTGAGCGTCTCTGGAGCTCCTTTGACAGTGGAGATGTAGCAGAGGTCAGTGGATCCCAGTCTCTCGTACGATGCCAGGACGGACATTCTCTTCAGGGCGCTGGCAAAGTGGAACCGCTGGTGAATCTTCAGGCCGGCGGTCTTTATTGCACGAGGAAACACCTTTTCGTCTGGAAAGACAGAGAAAGGGAGAGTGAGTGAACAAACTCAGAAAGCTGTAATAATGGCTGGATTTAATGCAAATGCTAGAAATATGACTACAGCGGGGATACTAGATTGTTGGTCAGTAAACAAATTTTAAACAGCACACTTTTCTAGAGATTTTTAAAGCTTGTTGAGACCTTTAGTGAGGCTCCAGTCTGCTGCGGTCAGCATGGCCTTCTCCAGCGGATCTCCCACCAGCTGACCGTCATCGAGGGTCACCAGAGAGTGACACGTAGCGACGACTCTGTGAGTCTCGACCGGGATTTCAGACACCGGCATCACCTCTTTCCCTTGTCTACAGCATAGGAGAGGAAATAAAAAGTTTTACACCAGAGTGCCTAACCATACAGAAGGATATATTTCTACACCACGCCAGTCTCTACCTCAGTCCGGCCACGCCACGGACCACCAAGCTGTCGCTGGTCAGCGTTCCGGTTTTATCGAAGCAGCAGATCTCCACTTTTCCTGCGAAAGGGATCCTGAAGGGCTCCGTGCAAAACACATCTGCAGAAGGGACACGCAAACAGAGAGAAGTCTGATCATAAAAAGTTTCTTGATTTAAAATAATTAAATATGGGTGAGTTCATGATCGAGGTGCTTCACACGGAGGAAGATAAAAGACATTTAAAAATAAAGATAAAGTGATCTTCAACAACCTCTAAAAACTCTTCTCACTATCTTCCTATAACTACATTGTACCTTAAATAAAAACACTTATTAAAGTCTTCAAATATCATATTACATCCACATACAGAGTGTGAAATCTCTTCCCAAGAGCCGTTAATTATAGATTATATATACAAAATTCACACAACCCTGTTACACTCCCTCCAGATTTTTTTTTTTTGCCAAAAAATCTTGATTTTGAGGCTATTTCAAATAGTTGTGATAAAATGTATGTAATTATTGGGGGGTTTTTGGTCTAAATTAGAAGCACAAGTACTTGATCTAACGATGAAGACAGACACATACTTAAAATACAAACAAACAAATGAATAATAATAATAATAATAATAATAATAATATAATGTCAGTGGATGCTGACAAACCACATTTTTGTATTTGATATCATTATTATTATTAATAATAATATTAATAATAATACACCACATTTGTGTGTTTAACTGCATGTTTTCCATGACTGTAGAAAAATAAATAAATAAAGTGTGGAAGATTTTTATCAGATTTTTTTTTAAAGAAAAAAATCTAAATCTGCTGCCACAATCACGGGAATTCTCCACTGACTCATACATTTCTACCTTTCAAAGCACTCCGTCACTATACAGTGAATTATGTGCAACCTTTTCCCTAGTTTTTCCTTCTTAATTCTTTTTCTTTTTTAATATTACAAAGACACTCACAGAGTTTGGCCAGGGCGATGAGTGAGGTGTTGACAGCCAGCGAGAGCTCGATGGGAAGCTCGGGAGGTACTACAGACGTCAGGATGAGCGTGCACTCCAGGAACAGCTTGTACTTGTTCCTGCTCAGGTCTTTGGTCCCTGAATGAGGACAGAGGAAAATATATATAAATAAGACAGGTAGATTTAGACATTCATCTCTAAAATGATCTTTGGCCACACGTGACATGACACGTCTTTAATTACTCTGTGAAGGACAGATATGTTAAAGGATAGTGTTAAAATAAATCGCTACCGGTTATTGTGCATGTCTTAGCTTAGTGTTAAACCATAGTGCTCTTAAATCCTCAAATCTGATTGGTCAGAAGGTGCTGGTTTAATCTTCCACAACAACGAAGCAACACATCTCAGGTTTATATTAAAGCGCTGGTTCTGACTGTGTATTCCAATCCTTCTGGGAAGTTGGTGTTTGTGAGATGGAAAGTCGTAATTACGACATCAGGTGAGTTCAAGTCATGAGTTTGGAGCGAAAAGGAGGTGTAGCTTCTCTTGTTGTTGTTCTTTCGGCTACTCTCTGTTTGGGGTCGCCACAGTGGATCATCTGATGCGCGTGTTTTGATTTGGCACAAGATTTACGCTGGACAAAACCCTCCCATTGTATCCAGGCTTGGGACCGGCACTGAGAGTTAAACTCTTCAGTGGCTGGGTTAGCGTCCTGCCTGGGAATCGAACGCGGGCCACGGCAATGAGAGCACGGGATCCAGCTGCTGGACCACCAGGAGGAAGGTGTAGCTTCTCTTAATTAATTAATTAAATAAATAAATAAATAAATAAATAAATAAATAAAACAGCAAGGTTTTTAAGTCTACTTCTAAAAAATAAAATAATAAAAAAACAAACAAAGAATGCATGTGAGGTACGTTTTGCTTTTCTTTATGTTTATGAGATTTTAAAAAAAAAGATTATTGTTATGTTTTATTCCATGGAGATATATACGTTCGTTTATCTTGCAAATGAATGAGTCTATCAGCGTTTAGTTGATCCTTATAATGAATGAACGAACTTCTTCACTGTCACTGTGTACACACAGTGGTGCAAAAAAAAAATATAGGGCTAGTAGTTCTTAGCGCCTAACATTTAAAACAAGGAGTAATTAAATAGTTATTAATAGATAAAAAAACAAAAATAACAGTATAGACAGCATAAACAATACTGCAGTAATGGCACATCGTTATAAGTGATACAGTGCAAGAGGAAGCATCGTGTAACTGTGTCAGTATTACATGAGTATAATGTAAACACGACATCTTCATTCTTCCATGAGGGAAATAGAGAGGAGAGCTTTCGAGGTGAGCCATTAAACACACACGTCTCTGGAAAACTCTGTAGAATCCGACCAATCAGATGACGACTTCCAAATTTCTGAAGTGTTTCCAAATTTTGTGTGCCATATGCATCAGACGTTTAGCAGGCAGTTAGCAGGCGTGATGTCTGAGCTGAGGCTGGGACTAGTTAACGTGTGTGTGTAACTCACCCTCCACCCAGACATATACGGCTGCAGCGATGGCAAACACCAGCAGGAAAAGGATGAAGATGAACGTCTCCAGGTTGTTGGCTGTGACCCTTTTCACTCCGAACAGAATGGTGCGTAATAATTTCCCCTGAACACACACACACACACACACCTGATTAAACTACCAAAGTCTGCACACCGAACAGAAGAACCATTTCAGTATATCTGTTAAATATTACATTCAATTGTTCCTCCACAAAAAGTCATATTATGGCATATTATTAAGTGAGAATCATATCTGGGGGGTCTCTTCACCTGAGATGTGTAGAAGCCTGTGCGTAAGACGTACGCCACACAGCCGTTATCCACAGCTGCACAGAAAAGACAAGACGGACATGTTCATATGAATAAGCAACAGCATAATGACCCGCAGGTCGTGTGACTGAAAAAAAAAAAAAAAAAATGAAAGGAGGCATTAGAGAGATGACAGGGTGTAACAGACTGACGTTTGAGGCCTGCGCTGGCTCGGAGAGGGGGGCTGTGCTGGACCACTTTCGTTCCTCCGGAGATGACATGGAGCCGGGAATCCGTCTGCAGGTCCAGGATTCTGTCCGAGTCCAAATCCTCAATTGGCTCCTGCAGATACACACACACACAGACACACACACACACACAGTGAGAATGACGCCTCACTCAGATCATCCAGGTGTCCAGATGCTACAATCACAAGTTCTCTTATGTCTATAAATAACCTAAAGATGTGTAGAACATGGTTGTGTTTCAATCATAAGTTAAGTTAGAGGGTCAGCTATGATACAGAACCCCGATCTTCTGGTCAACGACCCAGAGCCTTAACCACTTGAGCTAACCATCAGCTCTCTAGCTCCCTGGATAGTGAATCAGTGCATCATGTGCACTGGAAAGGTCTCTGACTCACTACACACTGGGACACTGATGACTCCGGTGCCATGATGACATAGATCCAAAGTCTTACTTAAATCATTTTTAAGCTGTTTAATGCGCATTATGAAAGACTTTGATCCACATCCTCGCATAACTTCTCGCTATAGGACTGTTTTCTACATTTAAGTCATTAGACTCAAACAAACCGTACACGGAACATCAAATAAAGTTAAAAATCACAAATGAGAGCTACAGTGACCACACACTTCAGTAGAATGGTCAGTGTCACACATCTGCATTAGTTTCAATGGGGAGCTATACATAAAGAAAGAAAGAACTGAGGGCATGAAGCCTTTATTATCTCCACATATACATTACAGCACAGTGGAATTCTTTTCTTCGCGGATCCTAGCTGAGAAGGTTGGGGTCAGAGTGCAGGGGCAGCTATGATACAGCACCCCTGGAGCAGAGAGGGTTAAGGGCCTTGCTCAGGGGCCCAACAGAGGAGCTTGGTGGTGCTGGGGCTTGAACCCTGATCTTCTGATCAGCAAAACAGAGCCTTAACCACTTGAGCCACCAATGCCCCAAATTGTGGAAAGAATACACACTGGTTCTTGTGGATTTTTAGGCTTCAGAAAAGCTCAATAAATTAATCTGAACTCTCGTTACAAAAGAAGCAACACTGCAAATCTTGTGAATCGCCTAAAAAGGTTCTTTACATGTAAACCAAAGTCTGTGTAAAAAACGATCTCATTAATTTCATTTTTTAAATATTTTATATATATCGTATGAAATCTGAATAAGGGAAATCTCAATGAGGCGTGACACTGACCTTCATCTGAGGCACCGACTCGCCGGTCAGCATGGCTTCGTCCACGATGCAGCGTCCTCGTAGCAGCAGCACGTCACATGGGACCAGGTTCTCCTGAGGAGAGCGTCCTGTGGAGACGATACAGATACGATTTCAACACAGGAACCTCTTCAGGAACCTTTTCAAGCAGAGGAATGGTACAGAGCTGATCTGATCTACCTCCTGGACTTGTGTTTTAGCAGCAGGAAGTGAGGTGTGCTGTACAGGGTACAGGAGCATTGTTCACGCTGATGGTTGGTGGCAATAGTGACCTTTTATATTAAATCTAATGATGTTATTAATGCTGAATGCAGTGCATCATGAGGTCACATGTAAGAGTGGTATAATAAATACAGATTGTTACTGTTACTGTTAAAATGGGTCAGAAGGATGTAGTCTACACCTCAGAAAACAAGCCACACACACACACACACACACACACACAGAGTAAGAACCCCTGGTTCCCACAAAACTCCCATGATGCTTACCGATCGAAACAATATCACCAGCTACAAGTTCATCACTAGATATCAGTCTCCACTTCCTGTTCCGGTAAACCTGAGGACCAGATGTTACCAGATCACAAACATCTTCTATGTTACAGTTAAAGTGAGGTACATCAATACAGGAAATCCAGCTGAATTGAAGAGCTGCTGTTACCTGAATCATATAGGGCTTGTTCCCCATTCGCCGGATCTCGGACATGTTCCTCATCTGCTGTTGCACCAGAGACGCCTCGAAGGCGACGAGCATGAAGAGGGTGAAGACGCTGTAGTACCAGTACTCGTCTAAACACCACAGACCCACGCAGAACACCTGCGCAACAAGAAAAGATGTGAATTTACAACCTACAGATGTTACAGACAACAACGACGACAACAAATTTTCACCTGAAAGACGAAGAATGGCGCAGTCGCTCTCTCCTTGAAGAGCTCCAGGAAGTCAGGCACCACCATCTCGGCGCGGTTCGTCCCGTATCGCTTCTCCGCAGCCCTCAGGTCCGGCTCCTCCTGGTATCCTCTCCATGTTTGGAAATATCCCAGCGGCTGATCCACGGGGAAGGCTACGGGCAAGAAGAGCTTCCTGTCGCAGTCGAAAACGTAGCGGATCTTCTGGAACTCGAAGGACAGGACGTCTTGGGAGTCTTCGTCCTGACACACATCGAACAAACAAACAAACAAACATATAAATAAATAAATCTGATGCTAAACTGCGGTCTTAATATCTTTAGTGCTTTTAATGCGAAACCCATCAACTCTTCATCTACACTCCTATCATTAATCATTAAACAGACAGTAGTCATTATTTCCTTACGGGAAGGATCAGCGGTCTCACCTTGTCTCGCTGCAGGGCTACGAGCTCGGCGGAGCCGTTGTTAGGGGTGGGGACTACTTTAGCCAGGGTCGCCTTGCTCGGATCAGGCTCCTGTCAGAAACACACAGACGGATGAATCAACTCAAACGCATCGAGATTCAACATGGAAAGATTTTGCATTAACACACACAGAATCGTCTGACTTTTACTGCTTTCTTATTTTTTAAATCTGCCAAACATTCTTGATTCTGATAACATGAAGCGTGCAGCTAATTTTAAAGCAATAAGCCATCACACAATTAGAAGTAATAATAATAAAACAGCTGAGAGAGACAAATATGCATGTATATTTTATATCCGTTTTTTTTATGTGCTGCTTTAAGATTCACATCCTACTTTGTCCCATGCTTTGCTGAATAATGTGATCTGACGTGATTAACTCCTTTAATTATTCTCTTTTTACTCAGTTATGAATCTTAAACAGTGTTAAATATACAGTCAAAGTGAATTAATACGAATGCTGATGCTGGAGCTAACACTGAGCTGTGCAAAAATAATTAAAACTGTGTTTAAGTTGTGATCTCGGTGCAAACCAATTCAAGAACAGAGTCGATTGTGCAGCGTTACGTAAAACAGATTTCTATGTAACTTCCCCAAGTTCTCTTAAAAATAACTTCTCCTTATTCGCCATCACCAACGAGCATAGATGTGGTACCACATGACCCCCCCCCCAACACACACACACCTTATAGTATTATTACATAGGAAAATAGGGGTATAGGTCAATGGTATATTAAAGCATTAGTATTATTAAATAGGAAAATCAGGGTATAGGTACAGGGTATTGGTAAAGGCAATTTAGACATTTTTTATTACATCCAAGGTCTGAAAGTAAGTGCTCATAATTGACTCATTTTCTAAACTTGCACAAGAACTTTTTGATTTTCAGTATCGCACTTTTACAAATCATTTTGTCTCAGATAACAACGATGTGTGCAGATATACAGGGATTTATAGCAACCATCAGGTCTTTGAGAAAACACTAAAAAAGTCCACATTCATGATTTCTTATTAATTACCATGCAACACCCCCAAAATAATACCATTTTCTCATGGTTCTCTGCTTTCATCCCTCCTCTCAAAAACATACTCGCTACACTAATACTGTCCCTAGATGCGTGTGTGTGTGTATTTTCCCATGTCAGTTAGAACTGAGGTCATGAAGCTTTTATTATCGCCACACACATTACAGCACAGTGGAATTCTTTTCTTCGCATATCCCAAGTGAAGAAGTTGGGGTCAGAGCATAGGGGCAGCTATGATACAGCACCCCTGTATAAGGGCTTGCTCAATTGCCCAACAGTGAAATTGCCCAGTGGTGCTGGGGCTTGAACAACAACCCAGAGCCTTAACTACTTCAGCCACCACTACCCCAGGGTGTCAGGGTTCTGCCTTGCACCCAGTGTTTTGGGGACAGACCCCAGGTCCAGATGCTCTCAGGATGTCCCAGGAGATCCTGAGAGATTTAGGGTCAGAGTTAGAGGGTCATTTACATGTTACAGGAGTGTTAGGACTGGAAAATACTACAATAAGCACCGGGGCAGTAAAAGTTCAGTGGTGAATTAGAAATCAGGAAGTTTTTGGACACTTCATTCTGAATGATTGATTCTGAATTATGTGTCGATTTGAATGAACGCATTTGTGTGTGTGTGTGTGTGTGTGTGTGAGAGAGAGAGAGAGAGAGAGAGATAGTACAGGAGAGACACTGGCAAACAGATGGAATTGTGAAAGTGTTTTTTTGCACACGTCATTCTTATGTGCACTGATGCGGGCGCTGTGTTGTGCGATAATCACACGTTATTAAGCATACACACACAAATACACACAAATACACACAAATACACACACAGAGCAATGCATTACCTTGGAGCAGGTCAGCCAGCAGTGCGCGTGCACGGACCAGTAACCCGACAGTACGGTGAGGACGTGCGCGATCCCGATGGCGGCGAGCCCGAGCAGGCCGGCCTCCGGATACTCGGCAGCGCCGTACACTCCGATCCACACGTACAACCAGCCCGGGTAGAGCAGCACGGCGAACGGGAGCACCGTGCCGTGGAGCAGCCGCGGCCTGCGCCGGTACAGGGACACGGAGCTGACCAGCTCGTCGCTCATAGCGCTGTCCGAGTTGTGGTTCATGCACGGGGCCGGCTCCCGAATCCCGTCCGTGGCCATATCCCCCGGTTTTTTAGCTTCCACCATTCTGGCTTATCCCTCCTCCTCCGTCTTTTAGTCCTCTTTCTGTTCTCCACTTTCTCCTCACGGTCGAAAATGGAGGAAAATAATTTAAACAGTTTAATCACCACCCGGTCCGGCTACTGTAGATTTAAATAAAAAACCAGCAGCAACCGCACACACACGGAAGCTTCCGCATACGCAAGCACGCAGGTCCATGACGACACTTCCGGGAACGAATTCTGTTGACCGAAGGTCCCGAAAATATAAAATAGAATATTATATAATAATAATAATAATAATAATAATAATAATAATAATAATAATATTAATAATAATAATAATAACAACAATAACAATAATAATAAGAATAACATGAGCTCTCTCATTTATCCTGTACGTATAATATGAGTTGCATTAATAATGTATTATTTTTAAATTAATCTCTAAAACATATTAAAGTGTGGTCTATGTGGTATACAGCCAAGGGGCAGTGATTTTATTATTATTATTATTATTATTATTATTATTATTATTTTATTTTATTTTTTTACAGTGTTGGAAACTTATCATTATCAGAATTATAATATAATATAAATCTGATGACAATTACTGAAAATAGGTCCCATGAGTGGAAGGTTAGGAAGATCGAGGAATAATAATAATAATAATAATAATAATAATAATAATAATCTGTGGGTGTTAAAGAATTTATTTTTTCGTTTTTCGTCACTAATTATTAAACCCGTACTCGAAATATTATAAAATATATGACTAAACTGTTATAAAATAATGTAGAATTTTTAATGGAATGTATTAATAAATATTTATCAATCTGTTCAGGGAAAAATAAAAAAATATAAAAATAACTCACGGTTGTCATGACCAGGGCTCTTTAAGAAACATTCTCCCGTGTTAAGACCCACCTCTTTAGCTTGATTGACATTGAGCTGTCCAATAGAATTTAAACTTGGTACACATCTGACCAATCAGAAACGTCGGAAGAAGGAAGCGTGAGGGCCAGTTGACTTTGCATGTGCATCTATAAACCATTCAACCTTCATCTGGTGCTGATTTCAGTCCAAGCGTCAAACATGTAAGCTATGGTGTTTAATGTTATCAATCTTATACAGAATTCCCACTCAGTCTTTTCACACATTTTGAGTTATTCATGATTCTTTGTAACGAGGAAAAGGGCTTGTATAGTGCTGTAGAGTACACATGCTTGTCCACTTGATATGATAGAACACAGGTATAGTGTGGTATAGTAAAGTATAGTATTGTGTAGTCTTTAATGTTTTACTTAATATATTTTTTTACTTATGTGTATGTTATATGGAGATGTTTTACTGGATGCTTGACTGAGAGTCTGAAATGATTGACAGCATGGTACTCCTCATAAATGATAGTAAACAGGCAATTATCCACCTTTAAAGTTAAACTCCACCTTGAACATTTAATTAGTTTATATTGCACTTCATTATGTTGTGAGGGGTTTAGGGATTGTGCTGCTCAATTGTTATGTGTTCCTGTAATTGTTTGAGAAGTTATCATTTTTGTCCCATGCTGACGTCACAGGGTGACATTGCTAGCAGTTACAATGCATTTATTAACAGGAGAAAAGACGATCTCGAATATCAGGACAGGTTTAACCTTTTTTCTCCTGAAAAAACATGAGATTCTGCTCAGCTGGTTAAAGATCTATGAGACGAAGAGCTTGGTGGTGTTGACGGTGATACAAGCATGAAAGGTGAAGCCCTGGAAGCTGTGTACAGATGCAGAAGTCAGACTTGGCACTAAAGCGCCGCTGCATCGCTCTCTTTTTTAAAAAAAAAAGATTACTATGCAAGTCGTTCAGGGTCTGTCGTTCCTGCGAGTTACAATTTCATTCATTTTTTATTCATATATTTTTCCTTGCAGGCAGGCAGCAATGGACATTACAGCCAAATTCTGCCAGAAGGAGATGGAGGAGTACGGAGCCTGTGTGGCTTCTAATCCATCAGCGTGGCAGGAGCAGTGTCACCACCTGAAGGTGAAGGTGGCTCAGTGCACCTCCTCTCAGTACGTCTACACCAGAAATCCTTCCCCAAAACATCAGCATTTCATGTAGTGGTTAGTCCTAGGATACACTGGGTCCATAAACTCTTTCTTTTCTATTAATCGTAGGATGTTTTGAAAGTACTTAAAGGCAAATTATTAAGCACTTTAATAAAAAATTTTTAGCCCATAAATCAGTGTAGTGTTAATGGTTCCTCTGCTTCATTTAGACAGAAGTCGAAAAAGTGTTGTGGGGCATCAGGAAGATATGTTATTTACTCATTCAGAGATGTTGGATGTAGAGAAGGGGGCTGAGAGACCGTACAGAGTTACGGTCTGTGAAGTCCAGCCGGTGTGGCCGGGGTTGTTTGGGTAAAAATAAAGTCTCTTGTAATAAATATCAACTTCAGTCTAATGACCTGATCTTCGTGGTAGGCTTGTCTGATCTATCATCTCCGTCTATATGCAGTTAGGCTTCATAATAGAAATGATAGCTGCATGTAAAATGTCTAATTTCTCGTTTCTCATTTCCTCATGCAGTCCAGTGATCAGGAAGATCCGGGCAGACTGTGCCGGAGAGTTCGCAGAGTTTGAGCGCTGCCTGAGGGAAAACCAGTCCTCAGCTCAGGCCTGCTCGTCACACGTGGCACGCTTTCTGGCCTGCGCCAACACTGTGGACATTACAGGATTAGGTAATGTCCTTCTCATGACCTTGTGTTTCACCTCCGCAGTCGAGTGCTGAATTATTGGCACCCTTCCTGATAAAGTGATATATATTTCTTGGGTTTGATCATAAAGTGAAACTGTATAGTGTTCCCAAACACACACAAAAACCTTCTTCTTAAGTAGGATAAATACATTTTTTTTGTTAGCAAAATTATTGGCACCCCTACTGTGTTTTATAATGCTACATCCTCAGATCTTGTCAAAGGTTTTGAACACGAAGCAAAAAAGCACTAATAAAAAATGTTTAAAAAAGGTTACATATATTTACCATTGCAAAATGATTTTTAATATTCATTGTTGATAATATTTTAGACCTAAATCATTTATAGTGTTTTCTCTTTAACTGTTATTTAAGGGTGCTAATAATTTTGCAGTTTTTCAGTGAAATAACCATTCATTTAAAATATGTTTGCATTTTTTTTTTCTTTTATCAAGCGAAAAGAGATGTATTGAATTATTTTAGGGGAAATGTCTGATTGATTGTGTGTGTTATTTTATTCATCTGATAAATTCTCCCTCATCTATTCTTGCAAAGGGTGCCAATAGTTTTGCATCTGACTGAATGTCGGTAATATGACACAGATTCTGTCTGAAGTCAGCATGCAGAGCTTTTTGCCATGATAAAACCTGACTCCAGCGAATACTTGGGAATGTTATAACGTAGAAAAATCCGGAAAGTAATGAAAGTGTGTTTTGTCTCTGCAGTGAATCCAGAATCTCAGCCCACATGAAACCTTCTTCCATCACTGCGGGATTAAGTCATGGACTCTATTAATTTAACACGGTTCTACTTGAACACATTTCATGTTCACTCACTCACTCACACACACACACACACACACTATATTGTAATAAGTGTTGTGAACTCTACAGAAAGCCGACAGTAAGCTGGGAGATCCCACGAGTCAGGAATCATGTCTGTTTGTACAGTTCATGCTTATATATATATATTTTTTTAATGGGAACTTGCAGACCTCAACATGTTTAAAGTGACTTTAGATTAAGGTGTCTAAATAAAATTTGATCTGTTTTGAACAAACGGAGTGAAGTGTGTTGATGGTAGCATCGTGATGAGAGTTACTCTTGGTCTTTTGGTTGCTTCACCTGGTCACCTGCCTGATCTAGGCAGACTGCAGGGTGTTTGGGATACGCTTTCATTACCAAACCCTGACTGAAAGTGTTAATATAGTCTCAGGTCTGCCTCTGAATGCAATTGGTCCACTGCAAATGATCCAAAATGCAGCTGTCTCCCACACCACTCCACTGATACAAAACACTGACGCTTGCATACAAAGCTAAGAATGGACCAGCACCATCTTACCTCAAAGCTCTTATCACTCCTCACACTGCACCTCGCTTCCTCAGATCCACTAGCACTGCTGGACTGGTTCCACCATCTCTCAGGGTAAGAGGAAGGTATACATCTAGACTCTTCTCTGTTCTGGCACCTGGAATGAACTTCCCCTAGACGTCCAAACAGTCTTCAAATGATGGATGAAGACCTACCTCTTCCTGAAGCACTTAAACTAGCTCTTATTTTTCCCCTGTTTGTTTTATGCATTGTTGTATGTTGATATAATAAAATAAGATCAACACAGTTTATATTCTGATGGTATCCTAAGTCTGTGACCTAGTGCACCAATGTTAATGTATTTATTGATAGAGACTTCTACTTTTGTACATCATTCTGGATAAGAGCATATATAGCACGTTCATCTCACACCTCCAGCGTCCTGGGTTCGCGTCTTGTTCCTGCTCACTGTGTGTGGAGATTGCACGTTCTCCCTGTGCTTGGTGGGTTTCCTCCGGGTGCTCCAGTTTCCTCCCATAGTACAAAGACATGCTTCTAAGCTGATTGGAGTCTCTAAATTGCTCTGCGATGGGTTGGCATTCCGTCCAGGGTGTGTGTATATATATATATATATGCAATCACATCTTCCGTAGTTGTAATGAATTGTATCGATGGGAAATTTGGTGTAAATTCTGGACATTAAATCCTTTTCAGTTCTACACTGTGAAGCTACAAAACATAGACGGGGGTGAATACTTCTGCACAGCACTGGCTATATTGCGAATGAAAGCTTTTTGATCAGCTTTTCATGCACAGCTTTTCTTCAAGCTCTTTATATATGCAAGATTTGCTGAGCTTGAATTCACTGTTTATCAGAAAACGGCTAAAAATCTACACCTTTACTCGGGTATTATGTAAATAAAAAAAATAAAATAACAAAGGTCATAAAGATCATTTTCAATATTTAAAAATATATTACTTTGTACATATACATAAACGATATGGCTAAATATTGGAAAAGTAATCCGTATCTCCTCCATATCATAATGAAGCTGTGTTTGTTCTAGGATTTAGAAGACATAAAGGTCTGATTGAATCATTTTTCTTGTTCGTGATGTTTAAAGACACCGCGCTTAATCTTTAACAAGCTACGCAAAATATTTCTTCATATCTCCCGGGGTTGAGTATATTTCGGCCTGGTTCCCTTTGTGGCTCGTCTCTCAGTTCTCTCCCGTCTGAATGGCTGTATAATATTAAACGAAGGAATGTGTTCCTTCTCTCCCTCATAACCGTGTCTAGCTTTCCCGCTGGCAGAAGAATAAAAAGAGCCAAAGAGGGGGAGATCTCATGGGTTAGCGCATGCCTTTGACCACTGATGGGATGAGTGGGAGGACAGGAACACACTGACTAACATGCCTGACAGGGTTGTTTGTGTTATTTTCCCCTGATTATCGGCTCAGTCGCGAGGAACAAAGAGCAGCCATATGTGACCTTCCTCTAGGCCATTTTCTCTTTTTTGTTTTTCTTTTTTTAATTTTCTTTTTTCTTTCTTTTTTTTTTTTTTAACAACCCCCTCTCCAAAAAAAACTAATATGACTATCCCAGATCCCAGACACAATGCTTAAACATTTTTTTAAGGGTGCCAATAATTTTGCTATGGATTGTTTTGTTATATTTTAAAAGAAAAAGTGTATCATTTTAAACTGATAAAAATCCCAGATCCTAGAAGACACAATGATGTGAAGTTCTTAAGGGGTGCCAATAATGTTTGCCACCATAAAGATTTCTTCAGCTAATCTTCTTCTTTATTTTCTTTATTTTCTACCTAATTTAAAAAAGAATCCAGATCCTAGAAAATATAGGACAATAATGCAAAGTTCTTAAAAGGTGCCAATAATTTTTGTTAAACACAA